>NC_083774.1:21527387-21827387 GCF_963514075.1 Conger conger
AGGTTTGGCCCATACTGATCCATTATCATGGTGAATTGCATCTAAAAAAATCTAGTTGCAAAATCTAGAAGATTAGTGGCATTTCAGCGAAACTATCTGGATGGATAGATAGTAATCTGGGTGAAAAACATGCTTTAATTTCAGTTTGCCCTTTAATATTAATATTTTCAGGGAGAGTAATGGCAACGACATAAGCTTTAAAGCATCATTTGCATATGATGTGTTAAAATGCCAGCTGCCAAAAACCAAAGATTGAATCTTGCTGAGAGTATTTTGTGTCCTAATGCCCTTCTGTCATCAGGTCTGTTATATACTTTAATTGGTATTTTTTGCCCATTATGATTCAGATATTGTTTTACCTTTTGTAATAACATCAATACAAAAATATTGTTTAGCCCATCTAAAAGCAAGATGCACAAAAAATGATTCCACACAAAGATTCAAAGAACAGTTTCAGTTCCAAAACCATTGTAGATGCAGCATACTTTTATTATATCATTTATTTTATCTTAATTCTGAGCAAGGACAAATATGTCCCTGCACAAAGTCAAAGCATTGTGAAAAGCTTGTCTAAAATATTTGATATATGTAGCATGCTTTAGACATATGCATACTATGTGCATATGCATACATTTTTATTAACAATGACATCAAGCACACCATTTAGATTGAAATATACAATTCAGATTCTTAAATTTCATACTGCCCAAAGTTGTGATTTTTCAATGTGCCCTGTCCTAAGGAAAATATCAGACTACTTTCACTACATATAGCTAGCTACAGCATGTCTCATGTCATCTGGAGTGTGTACCCTACCCAAATCCCAAGGTATAAATGTAAGACTGAACACAACAGAGACAAATCAAAGATGGTTGTGTTTTTAGCATCCAGTTTCTTCTGTGTTGTTGTGAGAAGAACCTTTATGATATTTTATACTTGTGTAATATTTCTCCGCCTGTCCAGCTTGCACATCAATCAATCAGATGTGAGCACCATAGTCCACTCTGCTTGTTCCTGTCTTTCCATCCTCACTCTCTGCTGTCACCTGAGACTAATGAAAACTATGCATTTCACAACTGGGAAGAAAGCACTGCCTGAGCCTGTCCACAAATGGATTGGGAGTGTTTGTTACTTAGCGACCTGCTGTACAGATGGTTGTCCACATTGTTACCATATTCCCGGCCTTGTTGTATTTCCTGTGGTGTGGTTAGCTTTTAACATAACACACTTGGTAACTATTTACTTGTATTACAACAATTAGACAAAGTTATCTTAAGGAGTAGCTATCTGCTTCCACATGTAAAAACAAAATGTGTAAAGATCTTCTACTATTTCTAGTGTGAACCAAAGACGCTACCTCACTATTTCCATTTGTGATTTTAATCACATTATTGATGATACCAAAGATTACCAAAGATTTTTTCTTGCACGGCCTACACAAGTGATGTGGTGGATATTTTCTATTTCTGCGTTTGCCCCCAATGCCCCCGCCATCAAGCCCCTCCCCTTCTGTCACCTGCCCCGCCCCTTTGCTCAATGTAATATTTCTTCATTACTAATATAATAATAAGGTATAGGCAAACATGTTGCAAATTTTGTAAAACCCACTGGACGAGTGCCTTGCTTGAACCAAAGTGTTGAACCGCTGTTGACCTCTGTGATCTCTCACCTTCTTATCTTATACCTCAGCCTCTCGTAGGGCCACTATCGAAGGAAAAAGGAATACTTCTCTTACCATGGTGCTTTTGCCAGCGCAGACATGCAATGAAAGCATACCAAGGGAATTTCTTTTTTCTGACAAACCAAAGCTCCCTTCCACCCCAAAATCCCTCCCACTGTCTGTCATCCCGACAAAATATCCACTGTGCAGGCCGTGCGTCCTTCTACCGATCTCTCTGAATACCTCATAGTAATAAATCTGTAGGGTTATGTTGTATAGAGAGTCTATATGTGATTAAGGGAAAATGTAACTAGTTTGATATCTGTTATCATTACTTCAAAAAGCATTATAATTATTTATTTGGAAGTTTTGGTCGGAACCACACTGTTTTGGTCACGGGTGACGTCTTTTGAGGATACGCGGTGGAGGTGTGCCGGAAATAAAGAAAAATCACTTATTTTTTATTAAGATATTGTGTTATTCTAATATTGTAATGATGGTAGACTTGTTTTTTTAACAGGGTAATACCAACTGCTGTGAAAATGTGTTCATATTTCCTCCTTTCTCTACTTCTGTGTTGTGATTCAATTTAATTTAATTGCATTTTGTATGGCTTAATCACTGTTTTAATTTATGCATTTGTAGAAAATCTAGATTTGTATATAGTAGATTTGGGGGGGGGGGGATCACCCAACATTTGATGCTACAACTTTATTTTTCATGCTTAGATATGTTGAAGGAGTGGGGTTTTTTACTGCGGGGTAACCTTCACAAATATCTTTGCAGGCACTTCGATGTGTTCTAAACACTGCCAAGTACCAAAAAATGTTGATTGCCGATGAAAACACGGTTTTAAGGTGTTACCATGTTACTCAAATGGCAAAAAAGCAGTGTATGTGTTTTGTTTTTTGTATAAGTTTGACTTTTTAAAAGAAACAAAAATGTTATTTTATGGATATTACTGCACATCCAAAGATTTATTGAAAAAACAAATGAACCAAAAAAAGGAAAAAAAATGGTTAAATGTTGAGAAGCACTGGCATTTGTGAGGTAGAATTGTTGAGTTTTAATTTGCCATTCGCACGGGTATAGACATTAGAAGGGTGTAGAACCACGTAGACGAGCAAACTGGACCGTTTGGGATGTTCTGTCAAGTGTACAATCTGCGGGTGTGTAAGGGGCTGCAAGCCCTGCTAACTTTGCTGTCTCATGCACAGAGTAAGGTGGAGTCTAGGCTGGGCAGCAGGTCTGCCGGGGGCTGTGTCACATTGCTGGGTACATTTTTATTCATGTGACACCGCTGTCTAGTTCCATCGAGTATCTGTTATTTTGGTGCGTACTCGTGTAATGACAATGAGCAAAGTCTAATAAATCTCGAAAGAAACTTACCAACAATCAGTGTGTGTTTCTATGTGCATGGATGCAGCATGTTGTCTCTCTAATCTATTTTTTTGCCTGGTCTGTTTGGGTGTTTATGTGCAAGTGGGGGGTGTTTGAACAACCTGGAAGCTTTCCTTCATTTCAGTCAATAGAGAGATTGATAAAAGCAACTGATCAAACAATGGTCCTTCTGTTAATAATTCATAGTAGTGAAAAACACCCTGCTTTAAGGTGGTCTATTGGTGCATTTTTAACATCTTTAACATCTGGCATTCCATCCCAACTAGTAAAATTTAATTTTGCCATATTTTTGCCCAAATTAGACTTCCCAATTTTATGTGTGTGTGCATGTGTGTGTGTTTTGTTGTTGTTTTTTGTACTCATCTCCAGCTGCCCTCTCTTGAATGCACACCTACAGTACTGTGCTCCCAATGTAATGCAGCTCCGTGCCACTCCACAGTTACTTCTGCACTTTGTACATGCAGACTGTGGGGATAAGAAAGGTCTAGCTGTGTGATGGTACAGTGGCAGCTACGTTATCAAGATAAAATAACATTTGTAACCAGGTATTCCTATCCACATTGAAAAGTGTAAGGTAGCTACACATGGATTAGGCCACATTATTTTGTGGTTACACATAATTAATAACCTTTTACTTGCTTAGCAATCGTTATGTCGACTAAGTTAGTTGTGCACTGGCAGCCTAGTCTGGAGGTGATAACCAAACTCTCTTCGTAACCAACACTGTAGGTTACTAGAGTTATAACATAATGTAATAACAACTCTATTTCCCCGATCATAGAAAATAAAATAAACACTGGTCAGTTCTATTCTCTTGCCCTTATTTTAGATAACAAGTTCAGATAACATTCCATCCATTATCTAACCTGCTTATTCCAGGTCAGGGTCACAGTGGGGATGCTGGACCATATCCCAGCATGCATTGTGTGAAACGCAGGAATACACCCTTGACAGGTTGCCAATCTGTTGCTGGATGCACACACTGTTCACTCACACTTATATCTAGGGGTACTTTAGACTCTCCTATAAACCTAACCTGCATGTGTTTGGACTGAGGAAACCGGGGTGCCCAGAGGAAACCCACAGAGACACTAGGAGAACATGTAAACTCCACAGAAAGGCCCTGGTCAAGACTTTATCCCTGGACCTTCTTTGTGTGAGGCAACGGTCCAGCCACTGTGCCACCATGCCACCTATAGATAGCAGTGACTTTTTTAATAGCATTACCAAATGTTTACACGTGTCCCTTAATGGGCATTAAAAACGCAACAATTTAATCACAAAATCCAATCCAGGAAAGACATTAACTCAGCAGGTAAGAGCAGTCGTATGGCAGTCGGAAAGTTGCTAATTTAATCCTGGGTGTGTCAAAGTGTCCTTGACCAAGACATCTAACCCCAATTGCTCCTGACAAGCTGGTTGGTATCTTGCATGTCAGTCAATCGCCGTTGGTGTGTGTGTGAATGGGTGGATGAGAAGCACTAATTGTATAAAGCAGGGGTCTCCAATCTTATCCTAAAAGGGCCGGCGTGGGTGCAGGTTTTTGTTTTAACCCAGCAGTAACACACCTGATTATACTAATGAACTAATCGTGGTCTTTAATCAAGACCTAGATGAGTAGAATCAGCTGTCTTAGTCCTGTGCTAAAACAACCTGCACACACACCGGCCCTTTCTGGATAAGATTGGAGACCCCTGGTATAAAGGATAAAAGCATTTCCCATTTATATAAAAAAATTACTTTCTTACACTTCACATTTTTTGCCACTAGGTGGCAGCAGATGCCAGTTTCACGATTGTCCTACTTCTGTCTGTGTTTTCGTCTCTTTTCTTCAAAGAAGGTTCCTCAGAATGTACCCAGAAATTATATTCAGGCAATTAATAACAAATCAAAATGTACCCTTTAAGAAAGATAGGTTACTTTGCTTATCAAATGTGTGCTGCAAAATATATACAAACAATCAACAAAGTAGAATCATTCCCAATATAAAGGTGACACAAAGAAGTATTTCATGAAAGAAAAGTGTTACAGAACTGAATCACAAGACTGGCCATAAGTTTATTGCCAAAACTGAGTCTGAGAAAAACGATGTGCTCTGCATATTCGATCGATATGATCAATGTGTTTGATCGATATGTTCATTGTTGATTAAAAATCGACTGTTAGTGCCAAATGAAAAAAATGCAGGTGCAATGTGCTAGTCAGAGCAAGAGAAAACATTTCTGCTTTCTCATCATCGGTTTTGGCCATAGACCGATGGCAACAGTTTTTCTCTTGCATCACTTTTTTACATCCCTTGAGATGGTAATTCAATACTTGCAAACCAACAGAAGCCTACTATATAAATAGGTCTATATCAACAAACTGGGTTTACATGTAGATCAGCCATGAATTCAGGCACTGTTCCGATTACAGAACACAGTGATTTAGATCACAGTAATTTAGCAGTATTAGCACAGTAACATTTAATTTTATCTTGGAACTTTACATCAAGGCATAAACTGTAGGCCTAGTAGACATCTCCTATTGAAATTTGAGCGTGTATCATGCATACAATTAAAATGTGTAGTTTTTGTACTTTATTATAAACACTATGATGTTTTGATAGATCTGGAAACATGGCCATGTTCTTTTCAAAGCTTCATGCTCCCTTATATTCAGGTGATGCTTAACATAAATGGATTGGAGTGAATTTTGGGTGAATTTGTGGGGCTGTGGTGTATGACACACAAATAATAGGTTGTCATGATAAGACTTTATTTTAATGTTATTACACACTAATAATAAGTTGTCACATTAAGGCTTTATTTTATGCACTCACAAAAATACCAGGCTGTATGCCAGCCTGAAAACTGAGCTAGACAAGCTGGTCTAGCTGGGTATGAGCTAGTCAAAAAGCTGGTCTAGCTGAGTTTGAGCTGGTCTACCAGCCATTGCTGGCAGTTTGCATCAGCTTGACCAGCAACCAGCTGTTTCAAAACATAGCTTGAGCTGATGTCAAGCTGTGAGCTTGTATGAACTGGTCAACCAGCTAAACCATGTCTAGCTGAGAGCTGGTCCGTGCTGGCCAACCAGGTACCAGCTGTTTAAAAACGTAGCTTGAGCTGTTTTTTCAGCTGGACAGTCTTCATTTTAAGCAAACGTCTAGCAATAACTGGACATGATGGTGCGTGCAGGCGCACACGGGCAAGCAAGTGTGTAGGCTACTCAGCGAAGCACACCACTCCTTTCATTGCTTGGTAACATTACCTTAATCAGTCAGCAGGTCTGAGCACAGTCAAAAAGACAGTCAAAGTTGTGTGGTTGCCATGAGAGAAAGTTCATGCCAGGGCTGGGTTAGGAAGTGACGAGGGAGGCGGAGAGGCGAGTAATTGTTGGGACACGTGACTGTGAAAGCCTGCCTTCGTCTGTTTTGACAAGCTATGGAGCAGCTCGGACCAGTGAAACAACTGCTTGAGACGGGGGCTGTGCGAGGGAAACACTGCTTTGCGAGATATGCTTTCGAAGACAGGAATGTTAGGCGTTTCTGTGAACGCTTAGCTTTATAGCAAGAGCAGAAATGTCCAGTAAATGAATTCTTGAAGACTTTTCCCTTGGTGTCGAGCTAGCGAGTTTAGCTAGTTCGGAGTTCCGAGGTCATTTGTGAGTGTATCAGTAACAGAGCAAGCTAACATTGGCTGGCTAGCTGATGATTACGGGCGACAGTCGAAGGTTATGGCTACCTAGCTAGTCTTGAAATGGGGGCTTGTAGAGAAGACAGAAAGACATTCCCTAGGTGCCAACGCTAGGTAGACGAGCGATGATCATCTGTGTTAGACTGGTTATCTAGACTAACGAGGAAGATGGTGGCTGGCCAGCTATGTGTAAAATAACATAGCGCCTCCTTTATAAAAATGATTGCTTTGAGTCGCGAGATGGTTTGAAGAGGCACAAACTGTTACCAGAGTTGAGCAGTTTGTTCTACCTGTGTGTGGCGTTTGGGGCATCTTTGTTGTTAGTTAGATGCCCCACTGTTTGGGTAACTGGAGTTAGTTTGCAAGTCTCCACAGTTAAGTTATAGCTGGCTGAGAAATGAGACATGAATGAACGTGTCGAGTTTGTGTTCAGGTGGTAATCGCTAATTGAGCAGTATAGCGAGATAATTTCATTAATTACTGTTAATGTTAGGAAGGTAGACCGCTTGTAACAGGACAATGCATGGACTTGATGGCGTGTCACTAACAACCAAAGGTTGCTTTGTTTGCTAGAGATAGTTAATAGGTTTGTCAGACACATTCTCAGTGAAGATCGTCGTTTTTATTTTATTTTGTACCACATGAGGTTTGTGTTTTCTATGGGGTTGGTAGCTTCCACTCAGTAAAGTCAATATATGTAAAAAATAAAAATAAAAAGAACATAGCTGGTTACCGAAGGCGGAAGAGCTGTGAGGATTTTAGAGGACATCTCGTCGACAGTGGCAAACATGAAGCCAGATCGAGGTAAATATATCATGACACGAGCTCGCTGTTACAGATATTATTTACACACATCTGACCTTTGCTGTGAGACTAATATGTGACTGTTGCTTGAACACCTTGCATGTATTACATTCGACGCAGACCGTCTGTCTGGAGGAATGCCTTTTGGTATGTGGGTTTTCTTGGAGAAATATATGAGGGGAGCGAATGATGTAACAGCTGATTTAACTATTCCGCCCAATGTATGTCCACAATAAAGCCTTTGTAATCGAATCGACCCATTAACATCACCTAAACCGATGGCAGAATACGTGTAAACACTTATACATTTAAGGCAGGGTAAACATTAGAAGAGCTAAATATGTCCGTGTGAATATGCCCATATTAGTGTAAATCCTCGTGTTTTTCCCCCCCACTTGTGTGGAGAAAAGCCCTGGTGTTTTCTACAGTGCCTCACTTGAACAGCTGAGTTGCGTGCTTTCTTTGAGCCACAATGTAACCCTTGTGTCGCGTTTCTTCGCAATTCAGTCAAGATGATTTGAAGTTTAAGCGTTAAGTTCAGTATGTTTCCCTACCTTGTCAGACCGTTTTCAGGCTTTTATTATTATTATTATTTTTTTGGAAAGGCGTTGTACTGAATTACACAGGTCAAAAATTCTGAAGAGCAGCTTATCTTTTGTCATCCCTGTTGAAAACTTAAGCTATACTAGCTTGATCAGCTTAAAAATTAAACTGGTCTAGATGGTCATGAGCTGGTCTAGCTGGGTAGCCTATTACCTGGTCAGCCAGCTAGTTGGTACCTTGTCTGGCTGGCTGACCAGCTGTTTCAAAATATAGCTTTAGCTGGTCAGACCATCTCACGCTGGGATCTGGTCTGAACTGGTCAACCAGCTACCAGCTCTTTCAAAAACCTAGCCTGAGTTTTTTTTCTCAGTAAATGTTATTTATTTATTTTCGTTAGGTGTACAAACATCACGTTAACTGCCAAGCTCTGCAAGCTGGAGCCAGCTACATTTTGACAAGTTGTTATGGCACAATACATTGATTTATGCAACCACATTATTATAATATTAACACAATGTTAGTGTAGATTAAGGTCTGATTCACCTTTTCTTAACTTTGGAATACTGTGCAGTTACTGAGTTCAACATAAGATTTTGATGAATTGCACCCATGTAGGGGTGCTCTGTGTTTCACCACCACAAAAGCAGAAGTGCTTCTCCCAAACTCCTATTGCCATGTGATCAAAATATTATGACTTCTACATGATGATCATAAGCGTTATCTAAAAAAGAAACACTGTCAAGCATCAGAGTGCAGGTTACTATTATGTTGAGAAACATTTTGCTAAATCTTAAAATCACAAATGGAAATATTTTCACACAGCTGACTGAAATTTGATAATGTTGTCCCTGATGAAGATTCTGCCCAAAATAGCAGTGTTCAGGCCACCAGCTTATTGTATTATTTTGTAAGCAGACAAGCAGGATTATTTTGAACAGGCTAGCATGGGTCACAGTTAGCAGTACTCCCTCTCCAGGATGCCTGGTTGACTTTTGTTTATGTGAAATGAATTCTATTTTTTATATAGTTCATTTGAAACCAGCCTTGTGCTTCTCTTCCTCATTGAGCTCTTGGCTCACTCCTTTTCTTGGTTCTATTAATAAAACCCTTGAATGCAGTTGACAGTGCTTGGAGTGCTTTGCACCCTTGCTATTTGGAACATATTGTTCCCCATGTAGGAACTGCAAGCCCTGCTTTTCTTTGACTCTTTTCCTGTCTCACTTGTTAGTGTTGCTGGTGCAGAATGCGGCTGTTTGTTTAACCACGGTTTGCAGTGCTGTGAAATATGAAACACCCATACATTTACAATGCGGTGACTTTCAGACCAACCACTCCACATACATCCCTACCCCCAGCCCTTCAGCAGTGCATGGGGAGCGTGATCCCTCCAGCTGAAAGATATATCCCACACATGTTAATGTGAGCCAAAAGGACTCAGAGATAACCTTTCGCTTCTCAACACCTGATGGGGAGCCCTGCTGGTCCAGCAGACCTCTCACGAAGAACACTGAAAACTATGGTCTTGGGAAATCCAAATGAAAACTTGATCTTTATTTGAGGTTGGCTGAATTGAGATTAGTAAAAGCAAACAATGTTTCAATTGAGCAAAAAAGGTAATAATAAAAAATATATATTGCCTCAGATTTACATTTCTACCTTGTGTAATCACATTTGTCTCAGTACAATGAGATGTCCTACTGTACCTTGACCTGTGGCATGATTATTAATGGAGGAAGCCTATCTTCTTTATGACCTTTAAAATGTTTTAACCATTAGTACAGATTGTATGCCCTGAGTATTCACCCATGCTCGAGGCAGCAGCCTGTTGTTGTTTGTCACTGGGTACAATGTGCATGGCAGCTGACTGTTTACGATGACTACCGAGTGCGGACCGTGTGGAGCAGGGGTTGCCAGAGAGAGAGCGCCTGTGAGTTTAATCAAGTGATGTCAGCCTTAGTCAGAGCCTGCGAGGTTGTGAAAAACCTGTCAGCATTTGCGCTTAATTGCTAAACAAAGTCAGCTGTGAAGAAAAGCCATTTTGACTGCCCTGAGATTGCAGTTGTTTGTTATGAAGTGGTTTCCTTCTCCACCAGGAGCTAGGTGCTCCTCGGGAGCCTGGGCTGAGCGGTTAAACTCGTCTGCAGTCGCTAATGCGCTAATATCCCTGGTGGAGAGGGGGAAACTGGCTTTGTGATGCGTCTGATTACTGGTTTACGCTCCTCAATCTCCCAGTTCCTGTCTTTTTTTGTGTCCCATCACGGAGTCATGGACTTGGGAAACATTATTTTGTGTTTCGCTCTGGAGGTGGTACTCTTCACCGATCGTTCAATTAATAGAAGTTCCCTCTGATAAATTGGGTATGCCATATAGAATATATATTTTAGGTCACATCTTCACTGCAGTTCAATGCAGGGAAACGCCAAAGTCATATGACATATTGTGTTAGGGTCTTACAAAGCAGTGTACGAGCAAAAATATTTGAAAATTAGATTTTTGGCTCTAATCTGTCTTCCCCACATATGAGTAATGCTTGCAAAATCCATTTAAAAGATTTAGCATTTGTGTACAAGCACATTTTGTCCATGTTGTAAACAGCGCCTTGATTGGTGTAGAAAAAGGGGTCAGTCTCAATTTTAAAACAAATAAATATTTATTTTTTGCCTTTTGGCAAAAAAAGTAGGCCAACTCCTACAGCTGTAAACACGACTTGTTTGTAATGAAAAGGTTTGCAGGCAATAGAGAGGTGGGTTTTAAACAACTGGCGAATTGTCTGCTGTGAATTGGAAAATGGCAGCCGGAGAGCTTGCAGGAGCATTGCTTAGCCTTACGCTTTCTTATGCAATGTAAGGATCTGATACAATTGCATTGTGTGCATCTCCAGCAGCTGTCGAAGCAGGCCGTCACATTGCTGGCAGGTCTTCCGTCATCAGGAGTAATCCAGACATATGGCTGTCACTTGACTGAAGTTCCAGCACAGCCTCCATCCCAAAGCCTGGCTGTGAAAGTATTTATAATGGATCAGGACAGAACCATCGAGGACCCTCTGTGCCCATAGGTTAATCCTTGCAGGTTTGGAGCATGGGCCTGCAGGTCAGAGTGTGTCTGGCCCCACACTGGTCCTCTCAGACCAAGGGTTGGGGTCCAGGCCAAGTGGATATAAATGGAAACTGTGCAGTAGCTGTTGGTTTTGGAATGGGGGTATCACTGCATGACTTTTATTCCAAAACCATATTCAATTCCCTCAGCTTGATATTTTCCCCCTTTTTTGAGTTCTCTTTCTCCAAGCGATCTAAGATTAGCTGCTGACATTAGCCAGTGACACGCGTGTCACCTTAATACTCGATGGAACCTTTCTGGAGTGCATCTCTGACCTCGGAGTCTGGTTCACTTTGATCTTTGAGCGTTTGCCGCATATCAGATTAAACTGCAAAGCAGCAGGAAATCTGTCAAGTTATCACTTCATTAAGGATATTAGGGTGTTGAAGCATGCGCCATTTACCTTGGGAAAATCCTGGTGGGAGACACGTTTTTTCCAGTTCCCTGATCCTTGAGAAAAATGGCTATTTCTAGCATCTTGACAGTGTTGGTGCAGTGAAATGACCGTGAAAAAACTCTGGGGTCTTGTGAGACAGGAGAGAAGCTCAGAGGTCTTGTGAGACAGCAGAGAAGCTCAGAGGTCTTGTGGGACAGGAGAGAAGCTCAGGGGTCTTGTGGGACAGAAGAGAAGCTCAGGGGTCTTGTGGGAGATTGACGCTTTACGCGTGACTGGAGTCTGCCTCGACACAGGTCCTGGGTCAGCTGACAGAATGACCGGAAACATGTTTGGGCCTGAAACAGTCCGCATGTAGGAATCAGTCACAAAAGAATTATAGAATGAATCGTAAGAATTCCTCATAATGTGGATCAAAGTATTTTATCTAAAACTATGAAATAAAATGTGATGGAAGATGGGGAGGTCATCACAGCACGAAACAAAAAGGCCTGGTTGGAGGAATTGTGTTCTTGTAACTTTCAAGATGAACGCGCTGCATGTTGAAATGGTCTGGCCTTGTGAGGCTGAGAACATGGCACCAGGTGTCGGGTCTCCATGGAGAGACGCAATCTAAAGTTAGCGCTCTCTTTCCACTCTTCCGCGGAGTCAAGGTCGGGGGCATTGTGCACTGAGCTTCATTTTATTCACATTTCAGAGTTTACACGCGCTCTTTTCTCACATGCGCGATGTGTGTCTGCCCTTTGTTCACTACTGCTCCACTGAGGTTTAGGAGCCATGGAGAAGCAGAACCAGCAACTGCACTGGAGCCTGTTGCTGTAAGAGGATCCCCTGTTTTTCCCCATTACAGCTGTTATGCAAGCCTGGGACAGATTTTCACAATGGGCAGTAGGGCTGGGATTCTGGTTTAGGACTCTCAATATGGTCATGCTCATAGTCCTGGCACAGAGCCCGCCCTAGGGGACAGACATTATTCATTGTTTGTGCTCATGGAATTGTTTGGGCTTTCGTAAATCCATATGTATTGTGTGGTAGTGTCATCCTTCATGTTGGCACCACTATGCTCCTGTACAGCCTCTGCGCTGGAGTACGTTTTGGAGGAGTGCATTGAATTTAAAGGCTGAATCACAGTACCAATCTGTCATCGGCACCACAGGACACACCGTGCATCCTGGCTTTAGCATTAGGCACATGCTGTTCTTGGCTCCATTCGTTGGTCAGAAGCATCCCGCAGTATGCTGATCCAGGGTTCTCCTAGCCCTGGTCTGGAGGAGGTCTTCTGCCCCCTCCAGTCAATCGTTTCTTACTCAGTAAAGGTCATTTAATGGATGCAAAATGGATTAAAAAAAAGTGGATTCTGATTTTAAGAATACAGGCTTCTCTAGTACAGAATGGCAGTTTGTCTGGAGTGGTGTAGCTGCCTGGTGTTCACACGTTCTGAGTTTTTCCAGGGGCTTCCCTCTGAGTGCCTGTCTGCCTCTCTCTCTCTCTCCATCGCCCAGTCCGCCCAGAACATATAATTTCTAACGGTAATTCCTATCGGCAACAGTGCTCATATCTGTGGGTATCTAAGACCTAACCCAGCAAGTCCTTGAATAAATGGTCTACCCTGGAGCTGGAACATAATGTAAAATGGTTAATGCGCCCTGGAGATGGAACATAATTTAAAATGGGTAATGCACACTGGAGATGGAACATAATTTAAAATGGGTAATGCACACTGGAGATGGAACATAATTCAAAATGGGTAATGCACACTGGAGATGGGACATAATTTAAAATGGATAATGCACACTGGAGATGGAACATTATTTAAATTGGCTAATGCACATTGGAGGTGGAACATCATTTAAAATGGATAATGCACACTGGAGATGGAACATTATTTAAATTGGCTAATGCACATTGGAGGTGGAACATCATTTAAAATGGGTAATGCACACTGGAGATGGAACATAATTTAAAATGGGTAATGCGCACTGGAGATGAAACATAATTTAAAATAGGTAATGCACACTGGCGATGGGTTAAGAGCTCAGGGATTTGCATATCCAGTGCGAAGTGAGCCAAGCTCACACGGGGGCTCCTTGGGACAGTCTGGAGGACGAGCCCACATTGTGGAGCCAGCCCTGGCCTGATTTGACTGCCTGACTGCGCTCTCTCCTGCTGCTTCACCTCACCCCGAAAGACCATGTCGAGTTCGCAAGTGCCCTCTTTTACAACACAATTCACTCCCCACCCTTAGTGTTGGCCTGAAGTTCTCTCTCACCATTCCTGGCTGTGCTCTGTGTGGTATAATATTATAATGGAGCCTTTGGTGTCCCCACAGCACCTCAGGGATGGGTTTTCCGTGATGCAATTACATTTGTTTAGGTAGCTATGTGTTCTCATTTCCATTCAATGTAAAGTCACCATCCGCAATATGGAAAGGTAGGCATTGTTATATAAAAAAAAAAGGGCTTGGTTTAATTCATTAAAAGCCGGGGCAAAGTTAGGATAAAGTTGATTTTGAATTTCCACTAAAAGGAGAAACCGGTTGAAACAAGTATAGGTGTGATTGTGAACACAGCAAACAAGTATATTTGTTATCTGTGTGTGTTCTGTCCTATTCTTAGTCTTAGTTTAAAAGGGCAGAAGCAGACCAAAGTGAGTTATGTAACTGGATGACACAGTATAATGCACCCTTACATTGTAGTTCTCTTACAGACTTCACTTGGGCTATGTAGGTAACACAGTCAGAAGCGGCCCTGTGTTTCAGACTCCTTTCAGGGCCTTTTTAAACTGCTTGGATAGCTTCAGTAACACAATCGATCAACTCTATTTGCATGCAAAGTGAACTGTAGACAAAGCCCTTGATTTACCCATTTAATCAATCAATATCTAAAGAGCTAATTGAAGCTTGAAGTCCTGTCTTTTGGAACTTAATCTATAGCTCTGGTTAACCACAAATTCGGTTTTCTTTCTTCTTTTTTTTCCAATTTGAACTGAACTTGTGCATTGTACATTACAATGTGCAATACTTCATGATATGAAATAAGCTAGGCGTGCACAGGTCTTCACAGTTATTCAGACTTGGGTTTTTGTACACAGCAGTGGTGGCTCACTCTCCCATTGAACCACAGTGAATGTTTTCAGCAGGGATGCATGTACAGACTGCAGCTGCAGCACAAGGCTATGAAAATGTCAGAGCAAATGAGTGATTGGGCTAATTAAATACGGGCAGACGCTGGCAGGGAATCCTGAAACTGGTAATCCCTCTTTGCGCCCCTGAAGCTGTGCTCTTTGTGCGTTTAGATTTGCCTGCTACACATATCCGGCACGCAACACAAATTGAGACAAAGCTCGGTGCTTGTGAATTTGCAGCGACTGACACACCTCACTTGCTAGCTGCCGTTGTGATGCATGTAGAAGTTTCTCTGTTTCACTGTCTTCCCCCCCCAAACCCTCGCAGCATCACTAAAACATACGTGTATCATCAGCTGCTTTATGTAACCCGGCACAGACGGTGGTAGTCGGCCAAGTGAACACATGGAAAGTGTTGAAACGTGCGGCTTGCGGAACACTCCCCATGAACACACCGTCTCACTCACACACACACTGAACGCACTGCCCCGCTCCTGCCCCGGTCCTGCTGGGGATTACTGCCCTGCCTGTTATGTAACTGGGATAAGAGCGAAAACAAAAAGGATTCTCTGTTGGGGGTTGGTGAAGGCTGCTCTGTAAAAATGTACAGTTTGCTCTGGTGTGATGTAATATGCACCGGCTGGCGTCCCTGGGTTCACCGTGATTTAAAGCGCGCGGGCAACCGGGGCTGGACGCTGAAATGCAAGCTACTGTATCGGGCACATGTTCCAAAGCATTTAACCTTTACAGTAAGAGAACTGAACTACTGTATCCTGCACATGTTCCAAAGCATTTAACCTTTACAGTAAGAGAACTGAACTACTGTATCCTGCACAAGTTCCAAAGCATTGAACCTTTACAGTAAGAGAACTGAACTACTGTGTCCTGCACATGTTCCAAAGCATTGAACCTGTACAGTAAGAGAACTGAACTACTGTATCCTGCACAAGTTCCGAAGCATTGAACCTTTACAGTACGCTACTGTAACTGAGCTTCTGTGTCGGGCACAAGTTCCAAAGCGTTGAACCTTTACAGTAAGAGAACTGAACTACTGTATCCTGCACAAGTTCCGAAGCATTGAACCTTTACGGTACGCTACTGTAACTGAGCTTCTGTGTCAGGCACAAGTTCCAAAGCATTGAACCTTTACAGTAAGTTAACTGAACTACTGTATCCTGTACAAGTTCCGAAGCATTGAACCTTTACGGTATGCTACTGTAACTGAGCTTCTGTATCAGGCACAAGTTCCAAAGCGTTGAACCTTTACAGTAAGATAACTGAACTACTGTGTCCTGCACAAGTTCCGAAGCATTGAACCTTAACGGTATGCTACTGTAACTGAGCTTCTGTATCAGGCACAAGTTCCAAAGCGTTGAACCTTTACAGTCAGCAAACTAAACTACTCTCTCAGGCACAAGTTCCAAAGCATTGAACCTTTACGGTATGCTACTGTAACTGAGCTTCTGTATCAGGCACAAGTTCCAAAGCGTTGAACTTTTACAGAGAGTAAACTGAACTACTCTCTCAGGCACAAGTTCCAAAGCATTGAACCTTTATGGTATGCTACTGTAACTGAGCTTCTGTATCAGGCACAAGTTCCAAAGCGTTGAACCTTTACAGTCAGTAAACTGAACTACTCTCTCAGGCACAAGTTCCAAAGCATTGAACCTTTACAGTAAGCAAACTTTAACAGGCGCCTGCTGCTTGTGTGCTTTGGCCCTCTGAGGTCATCCAGAGGTTGATCACACATTATTTGGCTGTGCTCATTTTAACAATGATTCATTGGTTTGTCACATTAACGTTTAGTCTGTGTATTTTTGCCTGCTGTAAGCTGAATGAATAATATCATGTACTATTGAGTCATCTTGTGTGTGAGTGTAAGTGTGTGTGTTCTTTGATGTATACTTTTAAACTGTGTGGGTAACACTCTGTATTTCTATTCCAAGAATGAAAAAGGGCTCAAATCTTAACCAGTTGACCAGGTGAGAGTTTATGGTGTTTATGTTGGAAAAGGTCCAGGTTCCCAGTGAGGTTCCCAAAGATGGAGGTTTGTTATCTCTACAGTCAGCCTCTTTCAGGGCAGTGTCTGCCAGACACCGACCTGTTTATCCTGTTATGGCAGAGCTCAGCCATGTTAATGGCACAATACATAATGACGAGAGGAAGGCTTTTAGTGTCAGGGTTTAAAGGTTTCTTATTGTTTATTTTCTTCCTCTTCTGTGCCATTAATGTCAATACCATCAGGGCACTGTGACCTCTGCTGTTACTACCTTATGAAAATGGTGCAAAGCTTTGTGGGCTACACACAAACAGCTTTTATATGGCTGCTGCCTTCAGTACCTTTGCTGTTACATCTGAAATCTGCAGTGTGGGATGGATAATGGTACAGTATTGTTGTAGACTTCCACTGTTTCAGGGGTCTAGTGACAATTTCTAGAAAGGTTTAATTCAAAGTTGTTTTATTGTTGTCATGTAACGTACAATTAGTTTAACTTCATGAAGATTATGAAAATATTTTACCAGCTTTAATTCAGACAGCTGAAAAGAATGTGACTTCAGACTTTTGTTTCATAGCAAATTCCTCCTTAAAATGCCCCCCCAAATCCCTACATTTTCTAAACTTTTTTAATGAGAATAAAATGGCATGCTTGTTCTGCACAATCAAGGCACAGAGAAGCTGAGTTCACAAGAGCTGAGAGAAGAGTTACAGTCCCAGCCTGTGCTGCCAAACAGACAGGAAATTGTTCTGGAGGCTCCAAGCCAATCATATCGCAGGGCTTGTTGCTATGTGGGTCCAGAGTCTGCCTCCTTTGTACCGGGTGGGGGGAAAAGCACGGATCCTGTGCCTTGTCTTGCAACAACAGTGCAATAGCGGTAGGAACATGAGGACTTGTGTAGACATCTGGACACCTCAGATTACAGCAGTACTGCCAAAGTCCAGCGGAGAGGGGTTTAGACTCCATAAAAACAGCCTGGTGGTTTGAGTCCCTTCTTCCGGTTTTATATGCACTTTTGGGCCCACGAATGGTACACCAGAGTGTCTGTTTAATCAACCATTCATCCGGATTTGGCATGGCTTGGCAGTTGTTTAGTAAATATGTAGGCTACAGAGAGCAGTGGGCTAGTCTCTGCTAAATGAGCTCTGATTCTTTAAGCGCATTGTATACTGTAACGGGCATTTGTGTGTGATATTTGTGTAGCATACGAAGGTGAGCCTTGTTAGAAGAGTATGTAACAGACTGGAGCCTTGAAGGGAAGTGGTGGGAGGTGTGGTAGGACAGAGGTGAGCGCTCTGTTTTTGTGTTTTATGAGTGCATGGCTGTGCGTTGTATGTGCGCGTGTGTTTTTGTGTTTTATGAGTGCATGGCTGTGTATGCGAGTGTTGTATATGAATGTGTGTCTTGCGTGCTTGCATGCCTTTATGTTGTATGTGTGTTTTAGTCTGTGTGCGTGCATGTCTTTCTCTGTGCATTCTTGTGTGTGTTCTTGTGCGTGTACATTGTGCTTGCTTGTTTTTATTGTGTGTGTGGCTGTGCGTGTGCGCGTGTGTGTTGTATCTGTGTGTGTGTGTGTGTTGTATCTGTATGTATGTATGTATGTATGTGTGTGTGTTGTATCTGTATGTATGCATGTATGTATGTATGCATGTGTGTGTGTTGTATCTGTATGTATGTATGCATGCATGTGTGTGTGTGTGCGCGCGTGCGCATGTTGTATCTTTGTGTGTGTGTGTGTGTGTGTGTGTGTGTGTGTGTGTGTGTGTGTGTGTGTGTGTGTGTGTGTGTGTGCATGTGAATGTGCGTGCGTGCGTGTGTTGTATCTGTATATGTGTGATGTCATGGCCTTCCTGAAAGGGCCTGGGGCAGGACTGTGCAGCTGATTGCAGGAGACACTCTGGTGGAGATAAGGACTCCAGGGAGAGGGAGCCGCTGAAAACAGACCCACCCTCTTTGTTCTTTCTGTCTCTCTCTCCGTCTCTCCCTCGCTCTTGCATAACCATATCAGCTGTGTGCGCTACATTGGGTCTGTTTTCTCAGACAGAGCAGGGCAGCGTCCAGCTTGCCCTCTGCCTTTGTCTGCTTCACTTCATATGGGTCAGGTCTCCATGTTTTTTCCTCTTCTTTTTGGACCAGCAGAAGCTCAGCCCTAAGCCTCCATGCAAATGCGATTGTACCTCCCTGACCGCTTTACTAAACCAGGACCCCCCTCTAATCAACCAAGATCCCATGTCATTATGATGATGAAGCTTGATGGCAGACCCGAATCATCCTGTCCAAACGTCTGATCGGGACTGACCTGAAGGGAAGGGCATTGTGCTGTTCCAGTAACCACACAGTCCGTGTTTGCCTCATTATTGCTCATCACCATCACTGACATCACGTATGTCAGTGACATTATTAGTGTAAATTATTATTGTAAATGTCCTTGTGTAGATGAAGTGCCCGTCATCAATACAACAATGCAGGCATTAGAACCTGTCCGGGGTGTTAAATAATTTATCTGGGTGTAGATCTAACCCTGCGAGTCATATGTAACTAATCACGTCACTAATTAAAAACCTGAATATTTCCTCCATTGTTTTCCTTGGAATCTGGAAGTCAGCCCTAACAAAAGAAAAGTGAGTCAATTCTTGTACCTATTAACTAACACTGCTAATGAATGAGCTCTGACAGCTGAAGAGCAGACACCAGATAGTATGCATGCTTCTGCCTTTTGTTATCGAAGCATTGCCAGATCCACGCATTGTGAGGTGTGGGTGAGTCAGAAAACTGAACTGCCCATTCATGAGAAGAAAGGGTTTCAGTCTTCACTTCTTTTGTTCTGCCGAACACCATGCGCATATTTTAATCAGCATTTTAATGCAGTTTAAGCTCGCAATTTGTCCAATATAGGAGTGGCGTTGTGATTACCCTTAGACACACTGCTCCTGTTCTTCTGGTGCTTCATGGAGTTGTATATAACTGCTGTGCCACAGGAGAGATCTTCTTGTAGTAATTCCCTTAATACAAAGGGGTTGAATCGAACATGTTGTATGGAGTTGTCTTGATGTGCTGGTTGTAGTTTTTAGGGTTGAGGGTGAAAAAGGAGACTTGTGTTTACACCAGGCCTGGACACCAACGCTTTCTTCAGCCCCTGCTGCAGTGTTTGTCCTGTCCTGACTAGACCAGGCCCCCTCCCCCTCTCCCCTTCCCTCCGCATCTCCCACTGTCTGCCTCCAGGTGGTTTCTGGGTCGGACAGGCGTTGTTCACCTTTTCCACAGTGCTGTAGTTTTCCTGCAAGGGCACTGGAGGCTGGAGGCTGAAATTCCGGGATGTGGCACGTCTCTGGAGGCTGAAATTCCGGGATGTGGCCCGGCCCTGGTGTGGACTTACATGGTCATAACATTGTCCGTTTGGGATTGGGCTGTATTTCAGAATGTCTAAATGGAGAGCCCATTGGCTGATTTGCGCTTGTTTTTATTCCTGAGTGTTTATGATGGTGGAAGCCAGATTTAACTGGGCTCATTTTCAACTCTTCACAGGCATTTCTTTTTTTAACAGAAAACACTTATGCTGTTTGACCCTCGCATTATTTACAGTGATAGCAGATTTAAAAGCTGGTATTGGAATTCTTCATCTTTACACAAGATGGACTCCTGAACACTGACTTTTTGTGGCAGTCTGGGGGGAGCCGGGAACAGAGTCTGGACTGGATCAGGGTGAGTGTGGTGGCAGTCTGGCACCGTGCCATGGGGTTTGTGGCCCTGCGGAGAGACATGGCTGTGCATCAGCTCTCCGTCAGTAAAATGAATTGGAGCACTTAAGACTCACAGTGTGGTCCCTGCTTTTAGGTCAGTGGGACAGGGACCTGGACTGTGTAGAAGGAGCTCTGTCCTCAGTGGAACCCAGCTAATGCCTGTTCTTCCCCTGTTTCACATTTCTGTTATATCCTATAATTACGCAGCGCTGTATGGGATCAGACCTGCAGATTTATTCTGAGTTATCCTCATCAGTTACAGATCACCAGACTGAGCCCTAATGATTGAGTATGTTCCCGTGTTTATAAGTGTCAGGCATCGGTTCCGCACAGGTGCATTGTGGGTGGCTGTGTTTTGGGCCGTTGGGGGCTGGGGTAGGAGGGATGCTGTCTGTGTTTATATTTATCTCTCCTCCGGTGCCTGCAGTGCAGTAAGCTGCTTTCCCATGTAGGAGCTGTCTGTAATCTCTCGCAACCCCCCTGTGTGTGTGTTTGTGTGTGTGTGTGTCTGTGTACATGGCTCAAATTTCCCAGCATACGCTTCACACTCTGTAATTACAGCTGCTAATGATGAAGCCGTTCGCTTTTGGATCACAGGCTGAGACACAACTGTTCACGAGCGCTCCGCTGGCGTGTGGAGCTGCTTCACTTCAGCGGCCGGGACACGATGTGCTTCCTCTGCAGAACTCGGTGCCTGAGGGGTTTTATTATCCTATGGGCTACAGTGCAACAATACAGGCCTCTGCAGGATCTAGGAATAGTAAACCTTTTGCTATGCCCCAAAAAAATTGGACACAGCGCCATCACCACTGCTGTACTAGCTAGAATCTGTTCAAGAGATTAGTTTGGAGCCAAACAGCTGCCTTGTGATTAAGTCTGATGTTTCTTAGCCCTCAGAGTAATTCAGCCTACTGTGAGCTGTGTCAGACACTTTTTAAAGGCTTGAGAAGAGAAGTGGTGTTTCTAATGGTGGGTCAGAACAACTTAGCTTAGTTACTGTTGGTACTAAGAAACTGTTTTATGGTAAATTAACAGTACCCCAAGCAGTCTGGAGATTGGCGTGGGGGAGAACACGCAACACTATTTGATTCTGTTCACAGTTAGAACAGATTATTCAATAATCTTATTTTATGGCTGTGTGTCTAAACAAAACCTGCATTATCTTCTGACGTACGGCCTGGTGCACACATGACACTCGTCTGTCTGCCTCCCAGAGGATGATGGGAAGACACAGCTGTGTGGCGCACGTGTGAGTGCAGGCTTATGTAAGCGCTGTATTATCACAAATGCCTTTGAACAGCAGAAATTCCTGTTACAAATGTCTGAATAATATGTGCCCATAAGCTCGATGTAGGTTGTGAGCAGTACGTGGATATTTTTATGATAGCTTTAAAGTGACTTAATATTCTTTCTTAATATTTTTGTAGCCTTTCTCCATTACCCTATTGAGCTCATTCAGTTATCTTATTCCATTATATTATCTTTTATCATCAACATGAATAAATGAATAATGACACTGAAATTAAGGAAAAAGCTATAAGAATGTGAGAAACCATAGCCCTTGCTGAAATTTGTTTCCCAAAGTTAAGGCTCAAATGCCACAGCAGTGGATTGAATGTGCCCCTCGTGTTTAATGAAGTGGCCATTCAGTCCTGAGTAGTGTGATGTCACTGCTCCCTCAGACCGCCGACTGATCTCCAGTGCGCTGCGGTGACACCGCTGATCATGTTGCGCTGGATTTTGGGAACAGCCCCTCATTACAGTACATAAACCCCCGCAGGTATGGGAACAGACCAGGCCTCAGGTTGAGACACACACCAGGGTCCTAGTGCACGTGTCACAGCGCAGTGTCCTGGGAACTCAGACCCAGACCACGGCAAAGCGTGATGCGGCGATGAAACAAACCGGCCCGCATTCTTAACCAGCGCGTCCGCACCTCCCTTCTCCCAGGGTGTGTCGGCACCAGGTGAGTTTTGGACAGCAGGGAGAGGTGGACTGGGACAGGTCCGGGCAGTTCCAGCCTGTTCTCACCCCGCCTCGTCTGTTATCTGCCCCAGCCTTAAACACGTCAGCCAGGTAGATGTTGCCCCGGAGTGGAGGAATGTTTTGTTTAGGACAAAGCCTTTCGGATTGTATCTATGCAAATGGAGGCCTGCTTTACGTGGCACAGGCGATTCATCAGCCCCCCCCCCCCCCCCCCGTCTCCGGTGGCGCCTATGTGAAAACATTCAGGCCCGCGCTGCAGAATGAGAGCCTTTGTGCCACGTCTTCTCCCCTCGCCCCTGGAGCCCGTGAGATGGCTCTCTCCCTCCTGCCCGTCTCTTTTCTTCTCTCAGAAAGCGTTTACCTCTAACCCACTTCTCTGAAAGCACCGGGCCCGCAGAGCCCCACAGTGGGAGTGGGGAGTCGCTCTGTTCTATCTTTGCTTTGTTTGGTTTTTATGCAGTTTCTCTCCGTGTTTCTCTCGCTGTCCCTCTCTGGCTCACGCTTGCTTTCCCTCCCCCTCCTCCCCCCCCCGCGCCTCCAGCTGATCTCCCCGCCCCCAGCTCTTTGTTGACTGCCTGTTCCACCACGTGCATGCAGCACGTGGGAGGAGTTCCCTGTGGGAGGAGCCGACTGAGAGGCAGCCGCACGTGCAGGCCTTGTCCAGCCAATGGCAGCCTCCGAAGGCCCTCGCATGCAAAGTGGGCCACACTCCTTTTGCTGTAAGGCAGAAACACTCAAGCAGCAGGACGCTCCATGCTGGTTTTGCTGAAAACAATGCAGTGAAGAAAAAATGTAGTGAAGTTTATTTGTTAAAGGTGAAGGCAGAGAGGCCCCTGCTGAACGTTGAACAGCTACCACGTCTGTTCCTGTGCTTTTACACGAGGGCTACTGGGTGTGTTTTCTGCATAGCCGACTCCTTCGTGTTCAAAAGAAGGTCCCCTTTGTTGGAGAATGACAAGGCTTTGGTGTTCATCTGCAAATAGCTCTGGGTGTTGTGAAAATTTCTACCGTCAGCGGTCCCCGATCTGACACATAAACGGACACTTTGTACTGGGCAGAGGAAATGACGTGTCTCTGGGCGGTCCATACAGCCAATCAAATGGCTCCTTGTGTCTGTCTTAAAGGTTCATTCTGCATTATTTTAACATTCTCATACTTCCAACAGTGTTGTTTAAACAATATTATGATTTTTGCAGCAGAATGCTTGATTTTAAATCACTTTGATTTGGATTTCTTTCCACCTGGATCGGGTGACTTAACCTTAGTTATTCCAATGACAACCTTGGAAAAATGTAGACACATTTCCAGAGTCTCCTGGCTGCTCATTTCTTCCCTTCCTGGTGCGGCTGCAGTCCTGGTGGTGGGGCTTCTCAGCCTGGCTCACTGAGGCCCTACACATGCGTATATTTTCACGCTCCACCCAAAGTCAACAGGAACTCTGTTGCCGTGTTACTGAAATAACACATTGACACTGTGTCCTGTGTGAATAGCCCTTTAGACCAGTAAGCACAGCTGACGATTAACGGCTCAAAGAAAATGTACAATGGGAAGTTGGAAAAGTGAAGTGCATCGTTCTCACAACGGATCGGGGTAACATAAGTTATCTTGTTTATGGTCTGTCTTGCTGTGGGCTTTTTCTGCTTAAACTTGGACTTCTTCCTGTCACTGTTTTGTAGTTTTACTGCCTGCTTTACCACTTCCAGCTTACCTGTAAAATACTGACATACACTCATTTGTTGAGCTCAGCCACTCGGAGCGTTAAATAATATAATAAGAATATACTGTATATACTGTAAGTATAAAGAATAAAGGCGGTCTAAAGGTTCAGCAAATGATTATGAACAGGTGACTTTGATGGCTGGTTAAGGTTCCCTTCCCACTTTTATTCTCTAATAAAAACAATGAACCATAGTGTTTTACCTGTTTTTCTCTGGCATGTAGATGAAAGGGCTACACTTTGTCCAGAGATGACAGCTTTATTATATATTTCACCAGAAAATCACCCAATGAAAATGTGGCCTCCCTGAATTGCCTGATGAATGTCATACGGTCCTAGACCTTTGCACAGCACATAAAGAATTTCCCTCAGCTTTGTTTGTGGGTTGAAGGGCAGTGTAGTTTTTGTTCTTTAGCTCTGTGCTTGTTACCTGATTCTACAAAAGGGAGACAGCATATGTTAATACGGGACAGAAAATATCAAAGGGTTTTAAATCACCTTTGATTACGCCGTAGCTGGGCAACGGCCAGCATGTGAAAGAGCTGATTAAAGGGCAGCCACACCGAGAGGGAGCGCTGAAAAACACAGCATGGCCCTGCCATCTGCCTGATCACCTGTGCTGTTAAAACACACCGGCCGTCATGCGTTATAATAGCACTGACCTGCTTCTGGATGCTCAGTAATTATTCCAAATGGAAATGTGAGCTTAGAGAAGGGGAACGCGTGGGTGGTAATGAATCACAGGTTTCTGTAGCGTCAGGAAATAAGCTGAAGATGACCACAGTTTCTGCTCTGACAACGTGTCACTGTTGTGAATTACTCACTTATTTCTACACACACACACACACAAACAAAAAATACGGATAACAAAAAAGAATAATTATTTTAGATCTTAATACTGTTAAGATATTTCTGTTGGTGAACAATGGAGAAATTATAAATGCTCAACAATATCTGTTGACAGCGTTTTGTTTAATTGTATGTGCAGTCAGGGTTTCAGCTATTGTCTCTGTGTTCAGAGACTGGATCCCATCTGTGACTGCAAGGATTGTCAGGAAACCGTAAACCTCAGAGGAATTACTCTGAAGTGAAAACCTTGGCTCAGCACAGGCTGTTTGAGCCCTGACGGTTTGTGCTGTGAGGCTGTGACTTGCCAGGCTTCAGGATATAAAGGTTGTTGTGGAAAGGGAGTCACGTGGCACGTGTAGCTGTTGGAATCGTATCAAGGCAACAAGCTACATCAACAACCACAGAAACTGGGAGCGAAAGGTTGTGAAACCTGAAGGAATGTCAGCTGTGCTGTCTCTGTCTCTCTCTCTCGCTCTCCCTCTTTCTCTCTCTCTCTCTCTCTCTCTCTCCATCCTGTTCTCTCTCCTTTCTGACTGGGTCCATCTGTACGTTCTGTCCCCAGACACTGCAGAGGAGTATTTTGAGTATGATGCCGAGGAGTTCCTGGTCCTGCTGACCTTGCTGATCACGGAAGGCCGCACTCCGGAATGTTCCATCAAGGGTCGGACGGAAGGGCTGCACTGCCCCCCGGCACAGTCTGCGCAGCCTCCCCTCTCCCGGCACGAGTGCACTGACAAACTGCCACAGGTACGAGGAGAGCGGGTAACTGTGTCTGAAATGAGACGCCTGTGTCTGAACATGACCATGTCTATGGTCAACTAGTCTAAGTCCAGGCCTTTTACTTCTTCTGTTGGAATACCTGTGTGAGCATGTTAATGGTGATTTCTGTGCTAGATTTCCAGCTGTCTCTGAGATGCACATTCCGATCTGTCTGCCTTCATTATCTGCCGTATGTCTGGGTTAGCGCAATGTTAAGAAAGCTAACAGCACAGTATGTTGGTCTCTGTAGTTTCTGCTTTGGCTTTGTATGTCCAGGTGAGTGCAATGTTAAGAGAGCTTATGGCACAGTATGTTGGTCTCTGTAGTTTCTGCTTTGGCTCTGTATGTCTGGGTTAGCGTAATGTTAAGGAAGCTAACAGCACAGTGTGTTGGTCTCTGTAGTTTCTGCTTTGGCTCTGTATGTCTGGGTTAGCGTAATGTTAAGGAAGCTAACAGCACAGTATGTTGGTCTCTGTAGTTTCTGCTTTGGCTCTGTGTCCAGGTTAGTGCAACGTTCAGAAAGTAAACTGTGTTGGTCTCCACAGTGCCGGCAGGCGAGGAGGATGCGTTCCGAGGTCATGCTCCTCTGGAGGAACAACATTCCAGCCATGATCGAGGTGATGCTGCTGCCCGACTGCTGCTATAGCGACGAGGGGCCCAGCACGGACGGGACTGACATCAGCGACCCCGCCCTCAAGCAGGACGCCCTGCTCCTGGAGAGGTGGACCCTGCAGCCTGTGCCCAGACAGTGAGTGTCCGCGCTGGACTGTGCACAACACCAAGAGCTGCTGCCCCTCACAGCTCGCCGACACTCACCCAGCTAATCACGCTTTCTTAGTTTTAAATGGAACTTAGCTTATTCTTATGAAATAACTCATTTAGTTTGAGCCCATTTAGAGAAAGGTACACGTGTAGCATGTTAATTCACTAAAGGAGTGGTTTCCTCCTCTGTGTCCTTGATCAGAAGTGGAGACCGCTTCATCGAGGAGAAGACCTTGCTGTTGGCGGTGCGGTCCTACGTCTTCTTCTCCCAGCTCAGCGCCTGGCTCAGTGCCTCGCACGGCATCGTCCCCAGAAACATCCTCTACAGGTCAGTGAGCCCCCGCCAGACCACCTGCCTGGACAGACGCATGGCCACCTCTTAGACGCTACTTGTGAAAAGTCTCCATTCTCACATGACTTGTGAAATGGCGGATACAAGGTGGATACTCTTCTAAAAGCACTAAGAGCACTTTGGGTATTTCCCTTAAAACCAACAACCTATTAAATACAGCAAACATTTATTACTTGTCATCTTAAGTAACTTAACATGTGCTTTCTGGATGATTGCCAACTGCTAATCAAACTCTTAATATTGTAATACTCATTGACTTTTGCAGAGAGAGAGACAATTATTTTCAGCTCCAATCATTACTGTAGCTGTTGAATACTGATAGCATTGTGAAGGTTGCACCTCAAAGTAGGCTTTAAAGCAGGTAGTGGATGTAAGAGGCTGTTTGGCCCCATGGTCTGTGCTGACTGCTTCTGCACCTGCTCTTCATCCTGTCCCAGGATCAGTGCAGCCGATGAGGAGCTGGTGTGGGACTTCTCCCAGGCCCCAGCTGAACACACCTTCCCCGTGCCCAACGTCTCCCACAGCGTGGCCCTCAACGTCCGCGTGCAGTCCCTCCCCCGACAGCCCAACTACCCGGTCCTCAAATGCAGCATCCATGCCAGCCTGTCCCTGTTCGGACAGAAGGGCTATGAGCAGGAGGAGCAGCCCGCCCAGGGCTGTGAGTTCACTGATGCTGGCCAGCATCGCTCCCAGGACCCTGCGTTCACCAGCCCCGGCCAAACACCCCTTCTTTACGGCGTCATCAACTCAAAGAAATGCCAGCTCCCAGAAGCCCTTCCTCCCAGTAAAGCAGCTAGGTGGCTGTACTCCAGATTGAACAGTAGCCAGGATGTCCGGCCCTCAGAGGGCCACACGACATCAGGGAGCAGCGGAGAGGGGTCAAAGACCACTGCTCCAGAGCTCCCAGTCAGAGCGTTTAAGTCCCTTTCCCTGGTGGATCCATTGGTGATGTCCACCCCAGGTCCAAGGCTGCCTGTGGGTGAGCCCAGTCCCCTGATTGGCTCCTTGCTCCAGGAGCGACAGGAGGTCATCGCCCGCATCGCCCAGCATTTGAATTACTGTGACCCCTCAGCCCCGCACATCCCCGACAGCCTGTTCAGCGGGCCGGAGGAACAGGCCCCCAAATCGCCCTGGTTCCCAAAAAAAGACGCCGGACTCCATACAAAGTGCAGAGACCCCCTTTCCTCAAGCCCTGAGCGTGCTGGCTCCCCCCTGGAGAAAGGGCAGGAGAGCAGGAGTGGGTCTTCCCCCTCTGACACGCCTCTTGGTTTGCGCAGCAGAACCAGGGCAAATGGTGAGCTGAGGTCTTCCCCCAAACCCGCCGCCTGCCGGAAGCTGCTCCTGCCCGACCCCACGGATAGTTCCAGAATATCTGAAGCCTTGCAGGACATCTCCAGGCTCATCCAGGACACCTTTCAGCAGTCTCAGAACAGGTGCACTGATCTCCTGCAATGCACCTGTGCGACCTGTAAAGAGGGCAGCGTTCTGAAACCCCCCAGCAGACCAGAGCAGGGTAGCCATGCACCCTGCCACCACACCTCCGATTCCCTTGTGACAAGCAATGGCAGCGGACCACAAATCTGCACAGACTCAAGGATCAAAGAAACCGACGGCACCCAGCAAGACCATTCTCTCAGACCTCGAAGCCAGGGCCCAACGAAACTTGAAGACTCAACTGCTGAGTCAGAGCCGAAAACCTCACACGGTTTACAAAATGCCAAAAAGGACATCTGTGACTCCTCGCCTGTCAGCTGTCAGGGTCAGAATGGCCTGGAAATCAGTGACCGCTCCCTCCTTGAAGAAGCCAAGAGTTCCAGAGCCCAAAGCCAGCCTAGTACGCAGTATAGCCATCTGCAGGATGAGAACCTTGACCCTTCAGCCTCTAGCACATCAACAAGCCTTCTGCAGAGGGACCCCAAAGTCTGCCCAGAAACGGCACAGATTGGGACCATCCTGGTGAGTCACACCTTTAGTGAACAGGAAGTTGAAATGTGTAAATTTGAGATCTCATCATCCTGATGGAGCAGTCTGCCCGTACATGGTCTGGATTCGATCTGAGGCCATGGGGTTCATCCTTGCACCTAAGCGTGGTGCCTTAATCGAATGAGCCCCTCAGCATCATATTTGTGTTATTGCTGTGTTGTGA
Source organism: Conger conger (assembly GCF_963514075.1). NCBI lineage: Eukaryota > Metazoa > Chordata > Actinopteri > Anguilliformes > Congridae > Conger > Conger conger. The sequence continues at coordinate 21,556,391 of NC_083774.1, forward strand.
TTTGCTGTGGATCTAATCATGCACTTTTTACACAGAGAGCAACTGGCCAGGTTCCTCCAAAGCCATGTAACATTTGGAAGAAGCAGAACCGTCACTCCATCGATGGGTCGGCAACAAACGCTTTCCACCCCTGCACTGGTCTACCTCTCCTCTCCAGTCCTGTGAGTGTCTCTCACACAGGACACACTTCAGCCTGGATACACATAAAGACATGTTAGACTAAAAGTAACAAGTCTTTAGACAGTGTAGAATTTTCCAGAAAGTTACATTTTCACTTCAAGCACATTAGACTCAAGACCTTTTACTTCTATTGTGCTTTCTACTGACTTTTTCCAAACGCATTTGGTGTAAAAAAAAATAAAAATAAAAAATAAAAAAAAAGAATTCTCCAACCAAGGCACTTGTTTCTGCTATCACAATGCTAATATGGCTGAAAGGTTCTTGGATTTTCTCTGGTTTTGTGCAAATGACTGGCCTTGGAGTCATCTGTGACCATTCGCACTCACATTCCGTCATTATGGCACTGTGGTTTAGCAGAGGGGCAGGGAGAGAATGCGTGTTTCTTTGCTGGTTTATTGGTGCCGTCAGGTGCAGCCGAGTCAGACCCTGTGACTCATGCAGTTTAGTCCGAGGGGCCAGAAAAAGTAGACTAACTTCCTGCTGGAGCTGTCACCGTCCGAAGGCAGAAAGCCCTTATAAAACTTCCATTTCCTGCCTTTTGTTGAGCTCCTTTGACGGGCATATGCAGACGCCCCTGCTCGAATGCAGCTTTTTATAGACACTCGCCTGTTTCATGGCGAGTTAATGCATAACAGACCCTCTTCGGCTGACTGTCGAGTTTCACGGCTAATATGCTGAAGTTATTTTCTCCAAGTAATCCATTTTGGTCTACTTTAAGTATGTGACAGTAGGGCTACTCACATCCATTCGTTCGTTCTGTGTGCATTATCATAGCACACACTTGAGCAATTCACATCCAGTCATTAGGCTGTGTGCATTATCATAGCACACACTAACACATTTATAAGACTCAGTTTGTTATTGTAGCATATGCTAAGACTAGTCCTGTCACATCCCTTCCTTAAGGCTTAGTAAGTAGGTATTGGTATGTGGAAAGTTGTTTACGTTAAACCTGTATAGAATAACTGGATAGTTCACATACTTTATTATTTGGAATAAGTGGTGTTTGTATTTTTCTCCAGGTTCCTCAGAGACGGACTCAGACTGGATACTTTGACTTAGACACGTCACTCACTCGCTGTAAAGGTGCTCCCTGGGCGGCCAGCAGAAGGTTTGGCATGACTCTCACTCACTTCTCCACACACTAGAATTGTATTCAACAAAATCCGATTAGTCATTCATTCATATACATTTGTTAAGTGTTAATTTTCTCCATCATTGTACTGCCATGTGTTTTAGCATTTGGGTGCTGTTATACTGTTCTAAAAAGATTGGAAACCAAAGTGACAAATTGAATGTTTTCTTCCATTGTATTCCATTGTGTTATTATGTACTGCAATAAGGGGATCGTTTGTTGAGGCCATGGTTTCTGCGTCTATGAGTTTCCTCACGCCGTTGTTTATGGTAGAATAGCCCTGTCATTGTTGTGTTGAGTTTAGGGGAAGGATGTAGATTTTCATCTGGGTGTGTGTTATGAGTTGAATTGAAATGGAGGTTTATTCACCTCCTCGATTGTTCAGGTCCTGCAGGAATGGACTGGCTCTGTTCTGGCAGGATGACACCACATGATACCCCCTGTATTTGCATGCTCTGAATGTGTGGCTGTGCCCTCGTCTGTGTTCTCAGAGTCTGTGTGGACAGAGAGGGTGATGGGCATGAGTCACGCCAGCAACTGTTCAGCACCAGTGCTCCTCCAGCGAGCCTGAGCCTTCTGGGAAACTTTGAGGTACACACACCCACACACCCCCAAGCACCCATAGGCACACACACACACACACACGCTCAAACAGCAGAAAACGCTGCCTAATACTCACAGATCCACAATTCAAAGAGAGCCCACACGTGTGAAGTAGTGATGATGATTGCTGATTCATTGTTACATGACTGGGGCTGTGCTGTGTCTGCAGGAGTGTGTGCTAAACCACCGTCTGGAGCCACTGGGGACAGTGGAGGGCTTCATGGCCGAGGTGGGCGCCAGCGGAACCTTCTGCCCCAGTCACATGACCCAGCCCGTGGAGGTGTCCTTCTACAGCGTTTCAGATGACAACGCCCCGTCCCCATACATGGTGAGATGTGAAAGAGCACACAATGCCTTAAAAATCACTACTGCTATTGTGTCAGGATGTTTCTATTTTCACCTCTGCAGTACATATAATGGGGACATTTCACAGCCATTTTGATTCTACTCATTTCCCAGCATTTGCTGGTATTGAAGGTTTAGAAAGGCCGGTCCTCGCCAAATACATCCGGATGATGATGATAAAAATTCTGCCAGTGTTATATGAGCTTGTGCAGTGATGAATATGGGCCATTGGTCATGTAGACTGAATGGATTTTATAATCAAAGGGCTCCAGACAAATAAGCTTTCATGGACTGCTTCTCATAGTCACAGTGACTCAGCTCTGCTCTCAGAGCAAACTGCAAATTAAACTGTGGGCTTTATACATTTGTGATGAAGTACCAGGACAGGCATTACATGTACTGTATGTGCCAGGGATCACAGTTCATTTATTCAAGTTTTGTGTGTATTTGTTTGAGCAATATAAATTACAAATTATATCAATCTATTATGAGTAATTATGTGGCTGGTGATCTGAGTTGCAAGCTGGTTGAAGGGGATAATATGACAAGAACACAACCGTAATTAATAGGCTTTGATTACTGATTTGAATGGCAGTCAACTGGCAAAGCCAGTATTTGTTTTTGGGAGATTTTAAATGTAAGGCTGATTCTACAGTATGGCATTTGTGTGAATTCTGTATTTTTCCACACTATTAACACTGATATAATTTTGCTCTTGCTGTGTTTGTCTATAGGGTGTTATAAATTTGGAATCCCTTGGTAAAAGAGGTTATCGAATACCTCCTTCAGGAACAATTCAAGTGGTAAGACCAAGGCAACTGGGCAATTGTAATGAATACATTGTAATACCTTTTGATTGTGATAATCTTAGCAATATTTACAATACAATATGTCCCCCTCTTCTACAGTATATTCACTGAATTACATAAATAAATACAAATTACATCGGTTCCAAAAAAGCACAATGTATAATTTAAGGCACTTGTAGACTGAAGCGCTAGAAAATTTAATTCCACAAAACACTGTATCACAATCAAAAGGTAGCAGTAACTATTTTCATCTGAATCTGTTTGAGGTTTTGTGGTTTTTACAGGGGTTCGATAGCTCATTTCAACATAATTCATTCCTTTTCTTGATATTCAAATTCTAATGCTTCTGTATTCTATTGTATCACCATAAATAGAATCACATATCTCCAAATGGACCTTTATCTCTGTTACTTTCTGGGAAATATATTTGTTGAGTAGGACTGTGTCTCAAGATATATACTTTCCTTTTCTTCTTAAAAAAAGATAAGGTTGAAGTTGAGGTCCACAGCATTATTTGTCTTTGGAATGTGATTTTTGGACAGATTGAGAAAGATACAGTAGCACCTCGCTGTGTGAGTTGAGTATTTCATGGCACAGTTATGTACATATGCTGGAGAACAAAGGGAAGAGGACAAAGCCCTGCTTTACCATTCCAACAGTATAAGTACAGTCCTCAAGCAGGATGTAGTTCTGCCCCCTAGTGTTATGTGGGAAAAATTCTTGTTTGAATGTGCTTACTTTTTGGAATATTGAAGGGATATTTTTTGTACATGGTTTAGATTAGGCCAGACTGTTTTAATGTGCAGTGAAGAATATTTTAGATATTTACAGACATTTCCAACGACCTGCCAACTGTACAATGGCTAGTTATAGGAGCATCAATAAAACTACACTTAAAACTCCAGAAAAGCTTCTACAATGATGTTATCTGAATAGTTATTTTATTTGAAATGACATTTATCTTTGGTTGAACTATTTGGTGTATAATATTGTGGATTATAATTACTTGCATGTTGAAATGTCTGCTAAATAATATATATATATATATATATATATATATATATATATATATATATTTATATATTTATTTATTTATTTATTTATTTATATATATATTAACATGTAGCTTCTGATGTGTGATCCTTCACAGACCTTATTCAATCCTAATAAGACAGTAGTGAAAATGTTTGTGGTGGTCTATGACCTGAGAGAGATGCCGGCCAGTCACCAAACATTCCTGAGACAGAGGACTTTCTCCGTGCCTGTGAGACGGGATACCAACGGACACACAAACAGGAAGTCCCTCCCCCTCAGCCAGGAACGAATCCTGCGCTACCTCATTCACCTGAGGTAAGGACTCCAGCAGGCTCAGCCACCTTTAACAGCATCACCACCACAGTGTGTGGATTGCGAGTTAATCATGTCTCAATGAAGGAAAATTCACCCCCTCGTTCACCCACCTGATGGACATTGTCTTTCCACAAAGGTGTCTTTGTTGACTGGATGGAAATGTGACATTTTCCTTTGTGTCCCTTATAGGTTCCAGAGTTCAAAATCTGGAAAGATCTACCTCCACAGTGATATCAGACTCCTGTTCTCTCGCAAATCAATGGAAGTGGACAGTGGTGCTGCCTACGAGCTCCAATCCTTCACCGAGACCCCAGCAGATCCTCCCTTCTCCCCCAGATGTTAACCCAGCCCAGCCCAGTTCAGTCCAGTCCAAAGGCCATGCTGGATCACAACTTTGATGCTGAATCAAATCCAATAAAATTACACATTATCCAAATGCATATATGACAAATGATGAAGATAGTTTGGAAATTTGGTCTAATGTCTGCTTTTGTGGGGGATGTGAGCTGCATCAAATGTATCTGAGCATGAACTCTGCTGATAAAGAAAAAACAACAATCAATCAAGTGAGAGAGAGAGCAAGGCAGCAGCAAAAGAGCACTGTGTATTTCCACAATAACTGGAAATAAAATTAGTAATATTCAAAATACTTATTTTGTACTGTTACAAAACCACTATTGGAAGTGTTGCAATAGAAATAAAATTACCTTACTAGCATAGTGTTTACCTGTTTACTTTGTCAGTTATTTAATATTTAAATTTAATATTTCATGTATTGCACATGTGATGTCTGTTATGCTAAGCATTATGATGTAGTGCAACACTATGTAAATCATATGATGTATTTTTGACATTGATATTCAGATCTGAAATATATATAAAGCAATCTTTAAGCATGTCTGTGTCTGGAATTCTTTCTTATAAACATGGAAGTCTGAAAAATACAGTCCTTAAAACCTTGCACTGGATATCTCATTGCTTTTATTACACGGTGATATGCTGATCATTAAATATCAAGATGTATTCTTGACATTAAGTGTTCCCCTTTATGCAGTAACAGATCATCCTGAAGTTGGGAATTACATAACCAATCATCTTTTGTGACAGTAGACACATTACAAATGGTCGTGTGACCTTGGAGGTTCTTAACCTGGATATTAATTCATTATACAGAAAGTAACCCCAGTTATTTATTTACAAAGGAAGAATATCACAGTTCAGCCTTCCTTGGACCTGGCATCATATTGAGGCACTTTGCATAGTCCAAATTAGGACATGGTGTATGTCAAATGTAAAAGCAAAAAAAAAACCATCATATACATGGAAATTAGTTGAAGACTTCCTTTCAGAAACCTGAATGACTTATTTTATCCTGTAGCTGTGTTTGAGTTCATTTGCATTATTTTCTTTTACTCTTCTATTATTTTTCTATTTTCTTCTTAATCTGAATTTCTTCAAGGACAAATCCTGCTGTATGCCTATAAATTGATCATTTTTAAAACTAAAATGAAGGCAAACATCCTTAGAATATTTATACATCTTTGTGTATGCATGCATGTATGCATTTGTGTGTGTGTGTGTGTGTGTGTGTGTGTGTGTGTGTGTGTGTGTGTGTGTGTGTGTGTGTGTGTGTGTGTGTGTGTGTGTGTGTGTGTGTGTGTGTTTCAAAATGATCCCATTACATGTTCACATAATTCTTCACAATACAAGTTGTAATATTAAACAGACTTCCTAAAGTGGCCAAATTGTTTTCCATTGTTTTATTTTACAGTTCAGAAGGACAGAAGGACAAGTAAAAGCTTTCAACTCCTGTAAATCACTTCTCATCCCTTCTGATCTCAACAATTTTGGTGTGAGCAGTACTATATATGGGGCATTACTGTTTTCGTTTATTATGTCACTCTTTTTTATCGATTAATTTGCGCAGAAGTACCGAAAATCTTCCGTATTTGTGCGTGAAAAATATGAAATTGAAATATGTTATGAAATGAAATATTACACAAATTATAAAAACTTCATTTCCCATAATGCATCCGTTCAAATATACGTATTACATGAACTATATTATATTATATTATAAAGGTTTTCAAAGTACATTTACGACTTTATCAAGGAAGACTGTTTACGTTTTATTGAAAAGAATAATATTATTAAAACTAAATATATGTGAATATACGACAAACGGGTTCTATGACGTTTTAGATCTGGCAGGCAGCCATCTTTTTTCAGGAGGAGGTGGTGTGGTGTTGGGTGTTTCATGCATAAGAAGGATTTATCAGAAGAGAGGTAGTGGTTGCATAATTTAATCTTGCTTTAGTTCTTCTCATTTATACTATGTCCGAGGAAATTGAAGAAACAAAGACCATCGAAGAGGCAGTCGATGAACGGAAGGTAACAATACGTTTAATATGTTCCTATTTAGCTGGCTATCTTAGCTAACTCGGGAGTAACGTTGTGTCTAGCTATGTAGTCTAGCTAACGTTAGCTAGCAGCAAGCAAGCTGAATCCAATGAGTTTAGCTAGGGAAGCCAGCCCGCCTAGCTAGGTCACTAACGTTAGCTAAATGAATGTACACAGCTAGCGAGGTAGCTAGCTAGTCCTTACTAATTTAACGATAGCTAGCATAGTTAGCAAACCTTAATTGGCAGTTGTCTGGCTAACGTTAGATTAACATGATTGACATGTAAGAGTAAGTGGTTTTAAATACGCTCAACGTTATCGACAGACCGACTATGGCCACAGCCCGTGCTTTAAACAGGTGAGGAAGATAGGTAGCTAGGTAAGAATGTGCATATCGTTAGCTAACTAAATAGAAATGGCAGTTGATGTAGAGCTATCGTTAGCTAGCTATCTAAATGTTTTCGCGATGTCTAGCAAGTTAGCCGGCTACTTAAAACTCGTGAGTAGGGTGGCGATAAGCTATTAACCTTAACGAATTAGCTAGCTAATTTAGCTAGCAAGGAAGCAGTGGCTAGCTAGAAATAATCTCTGCGATAGCTAGCTAACTGGTCTAACTGGTATTTGGCTGGGAAATTCTGGGAGATTTCCTGACGCTTTTGATTTGCTCATGGGGGAGTTGGCAATTAAAGCTGGCTAGCGCTAATTAGCTAGCTAAATATGCTAACGTTGGGTAATTTCAGAACAAGGCGTTAGCTGTACTCATTTAGCTAAGTAGTCGCATAGCTAACGTTTGTTTCTTTTAGCGTCCCTGTATAGTTCTGCCGTTGATATAAAGGTGACAGTCAGACCTTCGGCAAGTTTTGCATTACTAGTATTTAGTTACTACTTGTGCTAGCTGCCTTGAGCTCAAAATGACAAATGGCTATAGAAATGACAAGCCAGTCACTGCTTTAACACTCGTAATCGCTCTAGTTCCAGATGCTGCAACCGCTCAACGTCATGCACGTTCAATGCGCAGTTTGCGTGCTAGGCTGCTGGCGTCGCGGCATAAGACACACTGGGTTAGATACATGCTGTTCAGCATCGCTTGCACAAAACGTTAACTATAAAACTAGATATCACCAGCTTCGTGACATACAATCCACTCAATAATTAGACATTTTCGCACGGGATGTTCTTATTCCATAATACGCGTACTTTTCTAAGTCATAGTTGCTGCCTTAGTGAAGTTTTTGGTGTAAATGGTATTATTTCTAAAGTGCAGCTTTTTGGCTGAGTGAAATGGCAACAGGCACGGGAAGCCTGTGGTAGGTTGATGATACAGGTTTTGGCCTGGTGTGCCAGACATTTTTATGGTTCCTGTTCTGCCCCAACTTGTTTGCATAATTTGGTAAACTATTCTGAATTTTAAAAGGTGGCTTTTTGAAACTTAACCCCTGCATTTTTCAGTTTTATTATATTTATTATGAGCCACATATTAGTCTCCCACACAAACACTTTCCCACCATTAACAGTACTCATCACCAGAGTGAGATGGGTGATGTTTTACCTGCCACACACTTCAGAAACCCTGTAATTTGTGTTTACACTTATGAATTGATTATTGATCCTGTCTATGGATTTTTTAAATGAAAGATGTTAACATTAGAATGTATTGTTTGGTCTCTATCTGAAAATGGATTCTGTTGAATTATTGTGTGGGGTCTTTAGCCTTATTAATTTCCAAAGCTTCCCTCCTACTTTTGTCGGAGTGCAAATTAATTAGCTAGTCACTGCGCTAATGATGTCATGCGCTAGTCACTGTGTGACATTTCCCATTTAATGCTGTGTCCCATTTTAGATCTGTGTAATGATTGCCTCCTGCGATCACTGTCTCCAAACGCGCCTCGGATTAAGTTGTGTGACAAATGTTTCTTTTTTTGGTGGCTTTGCTGAGGCTGATCTGTATTCCACAGATGAGTCAATGTTGAGGAAACGTTGGTCTCAGTATGGGAAATTACTTCTATGTTTCTGACATAAAGGTGGTATCAGAGGAGCATGGTCTGTATGGTTCAATGTTAGTTTGGATGATTGGGGTGAATGGGCTGTGTGTCTGCAGCCTCTGATACAGCAGTTACTGATCAATCCCTAACTATGTTGTCTGTGGCCCTCTCTGTGGATGGTGCCTTGTCTCTTGATATGTGCTGTGCTTTTTTTGTGTGACTTCTGCATTGCTCTGCCTCTTGCCTCAGGAAATGGATGATAAGATTAGTCCAGAGAAAGCAGAAGAGGCCAAGTTGAAGGCCAGGTATCCTGGGGTCAAGCCTGGGGGATCCGATCTCCTCAGGAAACGACTTCAAAAGGGGGTGAGTGCTAACCTGCTCTGTTTGTACAGATGCATGTGTGTTCTTTGCTTATTTGTGTATCCCTCTAGTTGTCCGAGGGCCATTGCTGTATGGTTGATAATCATTTTTATTAGCCTCGTCATTTTAAATGCTACTGTAAATTTGAAATGGGTAATGATTTTTGCAGTGCGAGCTATGAACTAAACCTGAAAGGTGATTGTATGGGCGAGTCGGTCAGACCTTGCTAGCGCAGTTGTGCTTTCGTGTTCTCTTAAATCTTCTCCTGATCCTCTCCGCTGCTCCTCCTCTGCAGACCAAGTACTTTGACTCTGGTGACTACAACATGGCTCAAGCCAGGAAGAACAAGCTGCCCGCTGCCACGGCGGAGAAGACCGAGATCACTGGAGGCCACATCCCCACCCCGCAGGACCTGCCTCAGAGGAAACCCTCCATCGTGGCCTCCAAACTGGCCGTTTGATACCAGCTCCAGAAACTGCACTGCTTTATTCTTACTCCCCCCCCCCCCCCCCCCCCCCCCCATACCTCACCTCCCTTGTCCTATCATGGCCCGTCTCCTCCATCGCCCTTTGTGTTTGTTTCTACTCGCTCTTCTTTTTCCCCTTTCCATTTTACTTCCGTGCGTAAGTGCTCTGATACGAACATTTGGGGGAGTTCACAGGCTCCAGATTAAAAAGTGCTGCTTCGGGGAAGGTTTATGTCTGTTAAGAGTCGGAACAGTTGTCTCGGGGCTGAGATAAACAATGTTGCTAAGTCAACTCTTGAGGTTGAAAAGTACTGTAGTACTCATCGAAAGTGTACATATTTCCTGGTGTTGGAGTTCTGATTGGATTCAGCATTTTAGAACCTTTTACATTTTTACTCTTATCATTCCTGATGCTTTCACCTAAATTTTTCTAAGTAATGTGCTTGAGATTGACGTCGGCCCTCAATAATGTCCATGCCACTTCCCCCTCTATGTCACTGCTATCTTTATTTTGTATCCATGAGAAATACAGAATGGAGCACTGAGCTAGCACTAGAAGGTAATGTTTAAAACGCATGCGTGACACTAGGCCCTTATAGGCTGCCTTTTGCTTGCCTCTGATCTTGAATGAGGAAAATGGCCTTAAAATCCTTAAGCTTTATCGTTCGCAATTTCTCCAAAGCAATATTTGTCCACCAAACCACCCACCTGCACCCACCCCACCTCCCCCTGAGAAAAGCCCCTGTGAAACCTTGTATTTGAACAGGAATGTGTGCTAAACATGAACCGGAATCAGTCTCGTAGGAATTGCTGTTGGGTAGCTCACAAAATGGTATGCTTCGAAGGTGCACGTGCAGTGACTGTGCAGTCACTTGTGCCATTTCTTTTGTAAATAAAATAGTTTTGCATAAATGTATACCTTTTTTCCTTTTATTTTCTGGATCTTTCTGATTGAGTGCTGTTGTCAATGTTTTGACAATGTCTATTCTGAAGGAATATCCTGATATGAGATGAGAATAATGGTTATGGTGATGGCATAAAATTGGACAAATCCATTGATTCTCTAATATACTGAGAAGTGACCTTGGTTTTTGCACATAGGAACAGAATGGATACATGCCATACAGAGTAATCCTACACACGCACATATGCACAGTCACACCCCCTCCCCCACACTTTAATTTAACTCTTAAAGGATCATTGGTGACATAACTACCTCTGCTCACAGATGCAGTTTTTTTTTCAAGGGCACCGCTTCAAACTGCTGGTTTTTCACCCTCTCTTTACCTGGGAGTCCGATGTGAAGACAGTCTGGCCAATGAGTTCCGCTAATTGTTCGGTGGAGGAAAAAGAATCAGGGCTGGATTTGAGTTACAGATTTGATTATCCCTTCCTTCAGGTTAACGTTGTGTAATGCCATGATGCAGACTTCAGGTCGAAACATTGGCAATAAAATGACGCATCTTAAGTGTGCAGTGTTAATTTCTTATTTTAGTATAATCACTACAATCACTAATACCTTGTATGACATTATAGTGTGTGTTTATTTAGCTTAATTTCTAACATTGTGTGGTGAAATCTTTATTTTTTATACTGAATGTAATGAATGTAGCTTATGGTAGGTGATCTCAGTGTAAGGTTCCCTAACCTTATCGTAGGTTAGGTTATCTCAGTGTAACTAAGGTTCCCTAACCTTATCTTAGGATAGGTTAGCTCAGTGTAACTAAGGTCCCCTAATCTTATCTTAGGTTAGCTCAGGGTAACTAAGGTTCCCTAACCTTATCTTAGGTTAGCTCAGTGTACCTAAGGTTCCCTAACCTTATCTTAGGTTAGCTCAGTGTAACTAAGGTTCCCTAACCTTATCTTAGGTTAGCTCAGGGTAACTAAGGTTCCCTAACCTTATCTTAGGTTACCTCAGGGTAATTAAGGTTCCCTAACCTTATCTTAGGTTAGCTCAGTGTAACTAAGGTTCCCTAACCTTAGGTTAGCTCAGTGTAACTAAGGTTCCCTAACCTTATCTTAGGTTAGCTCAGTGTACCTAAGGTTCCCTAACCTTATCTTAGGTTAGCTCAGTGTAACTAAGGTTCCCAAACCTTATCTTAGGTTAGCTCAGGGTAACTAAGGTTCCCTAACCTTAGGTTATCTCAGTGTAACTAAGGTTCCCTAACCTTATCTTAGGTTAGCTCAGTGTAACTAAGGTCCCCAAACCTTATCTTAGGTTAGCTCAGGGTAACTAAGGTTCCCTAACCTTATCTTAGGTTAGCTCAGTGTAACTAAGGTTCCCAAACCTTATCTTAGGATAGGTTAGCTCCCGGTAACTAAGGTTCCCTCACCTTATTTTAGGATAGGTTATCTCAGTGTAACTAAGGTTACCTAACCTTATCTTAGGTTAGCTCAGGGTTACTAAGGTTCCCTAACCTTATCTTAGGTTAGGTTAGCTCAGTGTAACTAAGGTTCCCTAACCTTATTTTAGGATAGGGAGCTGGGCTTCTGAGGTTGCAGGTTTGATTTATGTATGGGCTGCGGCTGCTGTACCCTTCAGCGGTACTCAACCTGAAGAGCTTCAGTAAATATCCGGCTGTATTAATGGATGTATGTAAAAAGAATGTAAGCTGGGTAAGAGTGCCTTCTAAATGCTTAAATGTAATATACATGTAAGCAGTGGCCTGTGGATAAGGTCTAGTGTCCTGATGCTAAGGGTTTATTTTGCTTATAACAAAACTATTTGAACAATTTATACATAATTCAGTAACACTCTGTTGCAGTGGTGCACTCCTGCAGTCGCCATTAGTTTTCTAAATTGCGCTCTTATGCTACCAAAGTTTTTTTAAGGCGCTTGGAATTTATCATGTATTTTTTCTACTCCTATGCGTTCAAATAATGTGTTGATTGAATATAATTTTAGCATACTCAATATGTTGTCCATTGAGCAGTACTTGAACCCCCTAAAATTTGTGTTTTTATTTCATGGAAGGATCATATTTTACACACTTTTATTTGTCAGTACTTATTTTCTGTGACACTTTTTACTGATATCACTTCCAATCAGATGATTTTAAGAGGCGTAAAATCCCTCTCAGCCGTCAGGCATGGGCTCAGTGATTAATCCAACTCCAATGCAGCTCAAAGGTAATCGACCCACGAGCACTGTCTTTGAGAAACGGATCCAGTTCTACATGCAGTCATTTTCTTTGGTGACATCTTACGGCAACATAATGAATAGCATTCTTGTCTGAAGTCGAGTAATATTTTAATGCACACAAAAGCTGTACGCATAAAATAAAAAAACTTTCGAACTTTCGAAACCAATTTAAATCAGTATATTTATCCATTCAAGCTTATTCTAAAACTCTGAAGTGTATTTTTGATGAGCGCTTTCGTATACGCTTGAATGGATAGGCTAAATAGTACTGATTTAATACTTGGTTTTGGACTAGAAACTAATAAGAGGTGCTATATTTGGTAAAACAGAAGAAAGATTATTATGAATCTAGAGACTATGAACTATGACGAACCTGAGCATAATCTCGTGCTCAGGTAAATGAGACACTAGGTGGCAGCCTTCGTCCTTTTTCCAACCCATACAGCACAATCATTTTATCCATCATACCCACAATGCACAGAGACTCACCAAAATAGCACGATTTTCAGGTATCATGTCGACAGCCGCTCCTGCCTGAAACATCTTTCCATTCGACTGAAAGGATTTCCTCTATCACGAAAAGCGTAAATCTATCGCAAATGACGAGAAGTGCATTGAAGTTCTGTTAATCAAGATTGGAGGAAGGCTGAGTTTACCGTCATGGCAGCGTCTGAATTGTACACAAAGGTAATTTTTATAGGAACTGGATGTCTTTGGTGCGGCATATGCGATGGTACTGAATGCGGCTGCTTATATAGGCTATTTATATGTGGGATTGAACAAATGAACATGCTTATACGTATTTGACAAATGCCACATGCATTTAAATGAATGTTCGTAGTGGAGATTGAACGATTGCAGCCGTATGAATTTTCATCCGGCTAATTCAGTCCCTCTTCAACTAGAAATGGTATGCTATGATAGTGTACAGATCGTAGCCTCACCCGTGCTGCAGGACGGTGTATTCTTTCTCCTCTGTAAGGCAAGGGCTGGACCGGGGCGGTAAACTCCATTAACACGCAGGCTGTCCTTTACATGTGTATCACAAATTATATTAATTTGTCGTCTTGCATACCTCTTCGCCTAGTCTGTATAAAAAATGTCATAATTTTTTGATAAATACAATTAGACTGAACTAGTTTTTGCAACCTCATTCGACAAGATGCTATTACATCGGCCGTTTCTTAATTGACGATGGGACGAAGTGATAGATTACACAATGCCCTTTGGTGGTAAACATTGTGACAGCATACGAATTATTGCTATTTGCAACAATGAAATCTTAAATGAAACGCATGGTGGCCTATATTTCATGACAAATATAAATACAATTGGTTTGACATGCCTTTTTTGACACGGTTCATTTTGAAAACCACTGTGTTCACTTTGCTTGGAAGTAAGATCATATAAACTGAATGAAGAAATTCATAATTTAGAGAGAAGATTCTGTCATGGGTACCGCTCAGATGCTGTGACATCACTATGAGTCATTACGTACAATGATGTGCTGCTTGTTTTGGTCCTCAAATAGGCCTAGGCTTATGCGCCTGGTGATATTTGTTTGACATTTTTATTTAGCTAATTCTAAGACGGTGTGTTACTGTGCCAAAATGTTATTACGTTGTATGTTCAGTTTCAGGTTACAGCTTTCAAATAAGAATTTTATGGGTCATGTTCGCATTCTTTCCCACCCCCATGCGTTATTCTCGAAGCTATTATGCTGGTCAGTTCATGCTTAAATGCTGGCAACGCACACAGTCTTCTAGAACCGATGTAATTGTTACTGTCTCACGGAAAATGTTTAGTAGGCCTATAATCTCATATTATGCCAAATGATTACTATTCTCGGCATGGGATGTGATGTACTGTCGTATATTAAACAACATCTTTTAAATGTTAATTTGTCATATTATTTAACTTTTTTTAATAATTCAGAAAAAATAACTAAGCATACATTTTTATATTCATGTAAAACCTGGAATGTGTTTTCGCTGGTTTGCCAGAGTAGTCCCTTCGCCATGTTCAGAAGTGTTCACTGGTAGGCCTATCTTGATGTCATTGCCTTCATAAACACACTTATGAATTACATTCTTGTTAGCATTGCGATAAAATGTTTTGGACAGCTGAGTGACTCCAGTCAAAGTAGGTAAGCTACCCTGTGACAGCCGTTGAACCCCAGCTTTGCTGTTCTAGAAAATGACACCAAAGATGGTGAACTTGACCTCAGACTCCTCCTGCCAGACCTGCTTCTTCCAGCATGGCTTCTCTTCCCATTGAGGCTGCTCCTGAAGCTATTCCCATTAAAATACTTTGAGGCGAATGAGGACGTAGGCAAAACGCTGTGCCTTGGAGGTAATTGGCCAACTCCATTTAGCATCTCGAAGACGTGATTCGACTCCAAACTGAATCATTAGACCAGGAGCATTCACAATTCTATCTGCAGTGGAACACACTGCTTTTTGTGTCCCCAGCTGGGAAAATAAGACTCCATTGAGAAGGATGAGAGCTCATTATTTTACCCAGAGTGCAGAGCTCAGCCCCTAGTCCAGGTCTGGGGTTACACCTACAGGAGCTCTGCTGTGGGAGTAGTTATTCTTTGGCAGTGTCCTCAGTGCTGCAGTCAGTCTTACCGGTCCTCTATGCAAACAAAGCACTATTGTTTTATAATCACCATTGGTTTATCAAACACTGAACTTACCGTAAACATAACATTTATGTATGTGTAGTTTAGACAGTATGCGCTTACTTTAAGCACCCCTCTCAGACCTCTCAGAAGTCAGAAGCGAATACCTCCCTGTCAGCTTGTCTGGCCACTCTCCTCTGACCTCTCTAATTAACAAGGTGTTTCTGTCTGCAGAACTGCTGCTCACTGGATGTTTTTATTTTTTTTGCACCATTCTCTGAAAACTAGAGACTGTTATGCATGAAAATCCTGGGAGATCAGCAGTTTCTGAGATACTCAAACTACGCTTTCTAGCACCAACAATCATTCCATGGTCAAAATCACTTAGATCACCTTTTTCCCCCCATTCTGATGGTTGATGTGAACATTAACTGAAGCTCCTGGCCCGTAGCTCCACGTTTTTATGCATTGTACTGCTGCCACACGATTGGCTGACTAGATTATCACCTGAAGAAGTAGGTGTATAGGTGTTCCTGATAAAGTCCTCAGTGAGTGTATAATTCCACACATGAAAAGCAGACCGTAACTCATAGATCTGTCACAGATTAGCATAACCTGCCTGCTGTGTCTAAGGCATTTTGTCTGCCAAGACCTTTCACTCCCTTTGTTCTGTGTATTGTACTCTTTTTGCAGAAGAATCAGCGGTGTCAGTAATGTTGTATAACTGTGTTTGAACACCAGGCACCATTTTGAATATTGCCTCGTTTAAAACTTTAGTAAAAATGTGTGCTAATGTTACGAGTTCTTTGATCAAAAGGATGCCTTTGTAAATTGGAACAGGGTTTGTAAGAAAAACACGTACAGTTCTAATCTATCTGCCTGAATGATACAGTAGGCTCTTTTTTGTCTGGCTGCTGATTGATCACATGTGTATCCTATTACCTTGAGTTAGCTGTAATTATAAATGAGTGGCCACTGTATGGCCCAGAAGGTAAAGTGTGGGTCAGGGCAGTAGCACGCTGCTCTCTGGAGCCTGCAGTAGACACTGTCATGTCCTATATTTCAAAGCCCTCTTCATTTTTTCTTTTTTTTTGCTCAGTATGACCCTTTTCTAAACTGGTATTTATTGTGATTTTGCCTACCTCTGATTGACTGTGGATTTTGGTGACAGTGTGATCTTTCTGGCTGCAACCATTTTGTTTCTATGTTTCTGCTGGAAGGCGCGTGTTTTTTTTCTGCCATTCTTGAATGCATTCTTTGACAGACCTTTCATTTAGTGTTCATGTGATATTCCGAGGGCACTGGAGGAAGCTACAGGACGACCATTAACAGAAAACGTTATTTTGGACAAGGCAAACGGCACTCTCCATTCAATAACAGTACAGGGCTCTCCAAACGCAATGTAGAGACAGACGAAGCCCCAGCGGAACGCCAGATCTGTCTTTGGAAAACAATGGGAACACTATCTGTGACGACTCTTTAATAAGTTTGCGTCTTCTCAAGGTTGGGCCATTTGACGGAGGGAGTGGGTGCAAAGAGAGAGAGATTTTGTGTTCCTTAGCATGAAATTGAGGGGCTAAAGATTGTGAAGATGAACCAAGAGTTGGATTTTATGTTTGTTCAGGTAAGCACTTCAGCTCTTGTTTGAGGAACACGGTCACATGCTGGTACAAGTATGGTATTTTTGGACACTGTATTGGTGTTCTTGTTTCCTTGTTAATTTCCACAGCGTTTAGAGGAGTTGGAACATGGCTGTGAGAGTTAGCTGAGGGAGGGGATGGAATTAGGACAGCTAAGAACAGTAATTTTCTATACAGAACGATGCTACTTTTCACCGAATTTTTTTATTTTAATTGTGCTATTATTCAGATTTTTTGAAAGACCCTTTTATATTTGGCCTCTTTGGGGCAATTCTTGGATTATACTCGCTAGATGTTTTGCAACTGGAGAAAATCAAAAGAGCCATTGCAGAGAGTAGCAGAGTCACACCCTACAAGAGTGAACCAGGAAGACAGCATAGCCGTGGCTGTTGTGTGTGTTAATAAGACATGGTTCATTGACGGTGCGTTATTGGAGAAATGTGTCATCCTCATTTGTATTAGTAAGGACACGACT
Source organism: Conger conger (assembly GCF_963514075.1). Taxonomy (NCBI): domain Eukaryota; kingdom Metazoa; phylum Chordata; class Actinopteri; order Anguilliformes; family Congridae; genus Conger; species Conger conger. Next base: position 21,573,901 of record NC_083774.1, read on the forward strand.
GAAGCTAGAAGTTAAATTTAAAGCAAGCATTAAATAGGTTTAGCGGGGTGTGTGTAAGGCTGATTAGACTAGATTTTAGACACTTATAAATTAAGTTATTATGGCTTCTCTAGTTTAGGATACTTCACTTATCTGCTAAAAGGATGAGGCCTGATTAATAGGATTTAATTAGCGGTGAAACTGAAATAATTATTGTATCCCTGGATGGCTGCCAAAGTTACAGAACACTTGCGAAAGGTCAGGACCCACCTCTGTGTTAAACCGACCTTCGCCAACCATAACGCCACGTTGGGCAACTGCAGTGCCTCCCTAAGCTATTGTGAGTAAATGTGTATCAGGGGTGATAAGGGGAAGGTGTGCTACAGCTCAGATTTATCCTTTTCCACTGTAGAGCTGAACATGACAGCCCTGCATAGTTCAGTTTCCAGGTTCAGTTTTATAATAAACTTTTCAATAATATTTGACACACTGAAAACTGTCAGCCCCGTCCACTTACTGTTACTGGTCTATGTGCAAGTGGACTGTGGGTAGAGTGGGCAGGCTGCATACCGACATTGCTGTGGAGGTGGAGAGTCAAGGTCTTTGTATAAAAAAATAAAATAAAATAAAAAGTAAAAAGAAAATGTTTCTTTTTGTTTGAATATTAGGGAAGGCAGTTGCCTTGGGCTAGGCAGGTAGTAGTATTCAGTGTAACATAATGTGCTGCCTTCCTGATTGTAGCTAATGACACAGAGTGATAGTACTACGCTCCGTCAGGCTTTGACCCTGGCTCCTACCAGTATGACTCCTAAGTCTGCGGTGGAAGAGTATTCTGAGACTTTGACTTCTAATCCACTTACGGAAGGAATTTCATTCGTACAGTATGTAGTCTCATATTACTTTGGGAAAATGCCTCATAAACCCTCTAATCTTCCTCTTTCTAGCATCATTCTGCAATAGGGAGTCAATGTTTTATCGGCGCCTTTAAAAGCTGTTCTCGTGGTGGAAGAAAGGAGAGGTGGTGGCTGTGGAACCGCAGAAAGGGTTTTTCTTCTTGGGCGAGGAGGGTCAGGGGCCGGAAAGGCTGTGGATTCTCACATGAGCCGCTGTCATGTGATGCGCTGTTTTGAGCTGATGTTGGATTAGTCCTGCTCCTTCAGGCTGCTGTGTAATCATGCAGAGACATAGCCATGTGGCAAAGATGGGTGGACTGTTAGTGCAGGTTGACATTTCAGGCAGGGTTTACATGTCAGACTGCAGCTGGGGTGCTGAGCACCTCAGTGACAGGAGCAGGTTGTTGAAGTGTACCATGTGCTGTGCTGGTAAGCTGTTTGTCATTGCCTGGAGCAATGCTTGTTCCATCTATCTGTTGTCATTCTTTTGTAGTGCAAAATTATCAGGCTACTGGGCTTCTTCAGCAACAAAAACTGGATAATTGTCACTTTTAGGTGTGTCACGGTACGCAAAAACAGTTTGGTATTTGCATCAGCTTTGACTCTACGTCTCGGTACGACATTAAAAATGTAATATAAAATTGCTTTTCATTGATTTTGAAAACTTTTAAATGGTGGCCATAATTTCATGCTCAGCAAAATAAGGCACATTAACACTAGTTCATTGGAGGAACTCATAGTTTTTAAGTTCCACATGAGTGTTAAAGCAAGACTAATTGTATGGTTTGCAGTATCTATACACCACATACTGAACAGTTTTCTCCTGACTGTTTACACTCAGATCTTTCCCCATTGAGTACATCGATTACCTGGAAACACTATCAATGTTAGTACAAGATGTAAGTGGCTGTGTTCAACAGTGATAACAATTCTCTAATCCTGTCTGATCCAGCCTTTTATATTCTGGAACGGGAGTCTGCTAGTGCCATAGCTGCCAAGCTGCCTTTGTCATTAAAAGGCCTGTTCTATGAGTTGTGTGTCTTCATTTGTACAACATTATCCTTGCTCAGAAAGGAGGTACAAGCCAGATTATCCTCTCCTGTCACAGAATATGTGCTTTGAAGTTGATGTGGCACTTAACAGGAGTCCATATTGGCTGTGTATTATAGTAGTAATTCACTGTAGATTGGAATGTTTGGGGCAGTGCTCCACTGTTGTTTCTTTGCTCTTCTATGCTTGTTGAGGTCCTTGAATTGGTCCTCTGGTAAGTTTAGAACCATAATAAAAATACACACAACTCAATGCATCATCTTCTCTTGTCCGTCCCGCGTTCTGTTGGGACCATACTCTACCCATGCCTTTTTTTTTTGTTGTTGTCTGGAATTGATTAGTTGGGCCTTTTGTACCCTATCTATTCCAATTATTGATGTTAGCTGAGGATACACCGTCAACGACCCCGTCCCTCTGCAGCCCGGATGGATCTCGCGGTCCTGAGAACGGCACGCATTCTTCAAGCGTATCGTCTCGCCCGTGACCGTGATTCCGAGGCGCCCAGAACACTATTGTGCGCAGTAATCCTCCTGACCCCTGCCGAATCTCTCCCTCGGTGCAACGAGCCTGTTATCAGAGCCGCTCCATGAGAGCCGGCCCAACTCGGCTTTGGAAGGCCCGGAAATCAAACCCCGGTCCTCGGTGTGCAACTGTAACAAACTGATGCCTGCTTCAAGGTCCGTTACTTTAGCCGTTCACCATGATTTGTTGGGCCTTGAAGTAGTTTTTGAGGTCCTACAGGTCAGACATGGTGTGTTTGGGGAAAACTGCTCGATGGCGGTGGATGGAAAGCCTGTATAACCCCCTGACTGAGTCTTGTTTCCTTCCCAGAGAGAGGAAGCAAGGCTTGAGATTTGCTGGGAAAAGCTGGGAGACATAGAAAGTTAATTCCATAATCTCCTGTTGACCATGGAGATTTACACACGGCACAGCCATGTTTGTGCCCCCACCCTTCCCTCGGAGCTTCCTCATTGCAGGAAGTTCCTTTCACCTCTTATTGGCTGAAAGTATCTCTTACCACAGTATGGAGAATGCAGAGTCCTCTCTTGCCTCATGTGATTGGTGTGACCACATTTCCAGGAATCTGTCCCTAGTAACAGAGTATTTCCTAGAGCTCTTGTGTCATCAGAGTAGCACAAGCACTGTGGTCAGTGGTTCTGTTGGGGCAACTGGGAGTGAACAGGAGATGACAGAAGCTGCCTTACTAAGATCTTGGGTCTGCATGCATAATGCTGAACACTGATCAGGTCTTCTGGATCCTATGTGATTGATGCTTGACTTAATGCAGTGGTAGTAAAGATGATCCACTTCTATAAGTCTCTCTGCATAAGAGGATCTGCCAAGTGGCTGTAATACTGTAATGTAATGGTGTGTAGGCTATGCTGGCTGGCCAGACAGGACTGAAGAGCAGTGGTGAGTGGACGAAAAATCCAGCTGTGTGACACAACGTCTGGGAATTACGGTTAATGGTTTGTCTGTGTCTATGAATCAGAAAGGAAGCAATCCCACAATCCTGCGCTGGGTTGGTAGGGGAACCTGCCGGCACTGTGTGGGCATGTGTAATATACCCACCGTGAATGACAGTACAATGCTGATTTATCACAATGGTGGTATGTGGAGTTCCTCTCACTGTAAGTCAGTTTCACGTAATACTGCCCTTTGGCCTAGCTATCATGGTGCTAAGATCTGAGCTGGTACAGAGTTGACATGTTTTTACATTGTAAGCATTTTCAGATGGACTTCTGTAAAAGGACATATAGATTGCACAGCGTGGAGAGTTTAGTTTCAGGCTAATACTGTTTCATGGCATTGTTCAGAATTGGGCAACAGATCTCACACTTCTCCTGAGTTTAACAAGCATTTCCAGGCATTGTGTCAGACGAATTAGGATGACAAAGTGGAGGCTTCGTGCCAGACAATCCCTCAGCTACACTACGATCCCTGGATCTCCCTTTGTGATACCCCTTATTTTCAGTGTGATGTCACTTTGCTCTGGTTTGAGTAATGATCTACAAACCGTGCAGTGGGATGTGTAACACACACAGGTATGTAATGTGAAGCACAATTGTATGTGTGTTTCTCTTCCTCTCATTAGGGAATTTTCCCTCAAATAGCATGGGTGGGCATGGAGAAAATGAATGAGGCAGTAGTTTAAAGATGAAGGCTTATTTCAATTCAATTCAGTACACAAGTGTAGTACAGTAGTCAAACACAAGTATATCCATTGCCCTGTTAAAACTGAGTTTGATAGGCTGTGGCCAGAAGGATTGTGGTCCAGTAGAGGTGCAGTTCACAGGACTGTGATTAGAATTAGCATTAGCTTTCAGTAAAACTGGGCTTAATCCTCACTCATGATCCCTGCTTTTGGTGTTTGCCCTTGGATCAGTTACTGGATTTGTGTGCCTTTTTATATACAGAACTACTTAGAGTAGTTAAACTGAAATTGTCTGAAAAATGGTATTGCTCTTTTATCACATGCAAATAAACGTCTCTTTGCCAAAGTCAGCCCATAAAACAGCCTGTAATTGGCTGTTAATCTCTTGTTGAGGCAGTAGTGTTCAGTGTTGTTTGGAGCAGCACTAGCCCACTGTACAGCTGAGACTGAGACTGAGGCTGTGAGCAATCCCTGTGGAGCGCTGTGTGTGTGTGTGGAGTGCTGTGTGTGTGTGTGTTTGTGGAGCACTGTGTGTGTGTGTGTGGAGCGCTGTGTGTGTCTGTGTGTGTGTGTGTGTGTGTGTGGAGCGCTGTGTGTGTGTGTGGAGCACTGTGTGTGGAGCACTGTGTGTATGGAGCGCTGTGTGTGTGGAGCGCTGTGTGTGTGTGTGTGTGGAGCGCTGTGTGTGTGGAGCACTGTGTGCGTGTGTGTGTGTGTGTGTGTGTGTGTGTGTGTGGAGCACTGTGTGTATGGAGCGCTGTGTGTGTGGAGCGCTGTGTGTGTGTGTGTGTGTGTGTGTGTGTGTGTGGAGCACTGTGTGTGTGGAGCGCTGTGTGTGTGGAGCGCTGTGTGTGTGGAGCGCTGCGTGTGTGGAGCGCTTTGTGTGTGGAGCACTGTGTGTGTGTGTGTGTGTGTGTGTGTGGAGCACTGTGTGTGGAGCACTGTGTGTGGAGCACTGTGTGTATGGAGCACTGTGTGTGCGGTGGCCAGACCTGCAGTGGCTGCTCCCCTGTCTGAGTCATGTGGCGTTAGGTCAGTGGGTGTTAATCCTCCATTTCCTCCTCCCTCTCCGTTACTCACCCATCTCCTGGGACATCCCGACTGGGCCCGTGACACGGAGCGGAGCAGAGCGGGACTTTACCCACCCTCCCCTTCGCTCCCCTCACCCCGCCCCACCCCGTCCTCTGCGCTCCTTATCTCTGGAACTGCAGTGTATGAATATGGTTCCATCCCACAGACTGCCAAGTGCATATTTTAACTCTCCATTTCTAAGAATAAATGTGCCACTTTCTCTCCTTCCAAATCTACACTAGTGGATACATCGGCAGGAAGCAAGCTCTGATGTGTGACATCTAGACATTCTTTTTCACTGGGGGCACTTTAGGCGTGCTCACTTTGTGTGTTACCTCCCTTCCTTTCCCCCTGGTACCAGTGGACTAATGGCTGGGTCTGTGGACTGTGCGGAAGGTGAACATGGCTCCTGAGGTGACAGGGTGTGGGTGAGGAGGATGGGGATCTCTGAGCGACAGTGATTGGTGGCACCTCTGTGGGTGTGAAACCACTCTACTCCAGGCGCTATTTTTACCAGACACTTCTTCCCTGCCTCTCCGCTGTTGCTAGGAGCCGCGGTAATGAGCTGGTCCCTCTCGCGGGAGATCCACAGGTATACAGACCCAATACATCTTTAATGGCCTCTTTGAGGCTGGATGAGCAGAAATGACTGGAGGCGTGTGCTTCTGTGTTGTGCTGCCTGTCTCAGGATGTCTCGTAAGTTAGCAGGGCCGCCAGCATTGAGATCGGAATCTGTTTGGAGCCATACCCTAACTCAGTTTCTCTGTTTTTGAGGCACGCAATTCGTCACTGTCCCATGACGATTTTTCATTTTTGTAGGCGCACAATAGACCCTTTTGGCGTTCTGTGTTATCTGCCCCGCTCCCGCGCTAGCGACCGCGGCTGCTCTGACAGGAGCCGCCAGCGTAACGGACCTCCTCCCGCGCCTAATCGCTTTCAGCGGCACGCCCTAGTCCCGCCTGCCGCCACAGGCAGGCCCTTCATTGCCATTGGGCGCCGGAGGCCAGGGGTAATTTGATAAAAGCGAGTAAAGTAGCGAAAAAAGTGAAGGAACCGGGAAACAAAGTGAGTGTTTTATTTTAGGGACCGAGCAGCGTGCAGTGCGTGCCAAAGCAGACTGCGTGCTTTAGAAAGGCTTCACTGCAGCAATGGGCTCCGTATAATGGGGCTAATTCTATTTCTTCTATATTTTTCAGTGGCATGTAGCCTACTAGCTTTCTTGTTGTTTTGTGTTTTTTTTTAGCGATGATTGTTATTGTACTCAAAATATATTCGGTAATTATGCTTTTTCATTATGCCCTAATATTTTTTCTTTATTTCAGTTTCAATGGGTTATGTTATTATGGTTCTGTTCTAATATTGGCTTCATCATTGTTAAAACATATCCTTTCATGGGCCTGCGTTGACTCAACAGGATACATGTACCGCAGAAGTGACAGAATGTTCTGGAAGTAGGAGGGCCATAGCCCTTTTCTCCTCTCTGAAAAAAGTGAGTCATACGTACAGCAGTTAGGAAAATTGGGCTGCATCCCAGTTTTGTATTTCAATGAAACCATATTGACCTCAGTAAGCAACATGTGAGTTCTTACAAAGGAGCGCTTTGTAATTTTCGGAAAAAGTGCTTCCCAAGCTGACAGGATGGAAAGACAAAGTTTGTGTAATTAAATGGTGAGAATATTGGTAACATATGATGTCATTTTAGATTCTTGATGATATCAAGCCACTATTTATTCTGCCTCTATCTGTTGCTGTCTCTAGAGAATGGTGCGAAAAACAAAAAACATCCAGTGAGCAGCAGTTCTGCAGGCAGAATCAAGTTGTTAATGAGATAAGTCAGAGGAGAAGATGATTGATAGAAGCTGACAGGAAGGTGACAGTAATGCAAATAACAACGCTTTACAACAGTGGTATGCAGAAGAGCATCTCGAAGCACACTACACAACAAACCTCGCAGAAAAAAAAAAAGTGGATTGGCTACAGCAGCAGAAGACTTACGTTTAAAAAGTGGTCACTGAGTGTATATTGTATATATAATATAATTCTACCATACATCTAGAAAGTGACTGTGTCTGTGTATAGCTTTGCCTGTATAGTTCTGGTGCAAAAAAGAAAATCCATGAAAAATCCATAGATAAAAATCCATGGTTCAGATTGCTATAATTGGGCTACTTTTTTAGCTTGAAAATTTGACTGAATTTATAGCATCAGTGGCATCAAATGTGTACAGTCTCTGGTGTGTGTATGTTGTGTCATGAGAGAAGCAGATTATATTTGCACATTTTCAGAAGGCTTGAGAATTATTTGTGGAATAACTTGGTAAACAAGAGCGTCACACACAGGCTGCATATACCTGTATGTCCAGAGAACCTCAAATTGCAATTTGGTAGCTTTAATTTTTTCTGAATGAATTTACATTCAGTTAAATGCAAGGGGAGTCCTTGGCAGAAGGTTTTGAGGTAATATCTTTAGTGCTGGTTTTTGTTCTTGTCACCTTCTCTTCATAACATAGACTGTGTTTTGATTTACTCTGCAGAAATTGATAGACATCATAGAATATCTCAGATTGTAATTTTAATCTGAGGCCTTTCAGGTTAAGAACAGCACAGAAGGTATTCCCTTCTTTCTGCATCTTGACCCTGCGGTTCTGGGTGCACTATGTTTCCGTTGATTTCATTAACTGTCCCTCGTTGTCCTGAGATTGCCACTGCTTCCATTGAGTTCTGTTCTCTCTGGGTTACTGAAGAGCCGTTGTGTGGTCTTACCCTTTTGCTGCCTCTGCAGCAGCTGACCTGTAAGGTCAACTCCTTCACACAAAGGCCTCTTGGTTCTTCCCCCAGATGACTCTCCTGACCAGTTAGCTTCTGGTGTGTTTTTTTCTTTTACTCATCAATGGCAGCTCTCCATGCAGAGGCCTGTTTATCTAGCCAAGTAGCAGCCAAGCATCATTACAGAGGGCCAACTGGCTAACTTGACATTTTAAAGTGAAGAGTTCTTTTGTTTTCATATTTGATTAGGATTTGTCCTGTTTGTATTGTCCAATTTGATATGGCGAATATCAACTATGAGACCATTACCTCACATGACTCCACCCATGTCTGATCTCCCTAGACACCATGTGGTCGATTCCAGACCACAGCACACAGTGGTTGTGAAGACTAGTGGCTGAGGGCCAGATTGCTTTTAGACAGTATGTTTTCCCTACAGCTGGGTAGGTAATACCAATATTACAATATTGGCCTAATCATGTAAAAAGACAAGTAGCCTGTATGTCTTCTAATTGGTTATTTGTTAGAATGTGTTGATTGTGTCTGCAGTTGTTTTATGAATAAACATGAAATTATGTTTCATTATGCATTTTACATTTGAAATGGCGAGATCACTTGTGTAGTGTAAACTGAGGCTTGGCCTGAGGCTTGAGGCCAGATGCCTTTGATGCAGTGGCCTTCTGGCTGCATCCAATGTCATGTGTTGTATTTATGTGTATCTGGAGGATGTGAAGGCAGTGCTGTTCTCCTGTGTTGGAGAGATTGATGTTTGTTGCTGTTCTCCTGTGTGGGAGAGATGGTGGGTTGTTGCTGTTCTCCTGTGTGAGAGAGTTGGAGGGTTGTTGCTGTTCTCCTGTGTGTGAAAGTTGGAGGGTTGTTGCTGTTCTCCTGTGTGGGAGAGATGGATGGTTGTTGCTGTTCTCCTGTGTGGGAAAGTTGGATGGTTGTTGCTGTTCTCTTGTGTGGGAGAGATGGAGGACTGAGGCTGTGCAGGAGTGTTATTGCTTTTCTCCTGCTATTTAGAGGGGGCAGGGCGGGGCCTGGGTTATTCTCAGTCTGCTTTTCTGTCAGATTGCACTGCTCTCTCTTGTCTCCAGAGGTTTGATGATGACATCAGATCAGTGCGAGTCCGTTGTGTTTGTGTTTGCTGGCTTGAAGTATTGTGCATTGTGCATCCGCAGTTACCAGTTCCCACCTGCCCAGCTATGTTCATCATTATGCTCCATTATTGCTCCATCCTGCTGTTTAGCCTGCAGGCTAGAACAGTGCACTGAGTAGCCCTGTCTTTACTTGCCTTGGCCCCCTGTTAAAATATATTACAACACCACACTGTTGATTTTGCCAGAATTTCTGTGTGTGCATGTCTGTGCAAGTGTGTATGTGCATGTTCATATGCAAGGGAAGGATTTGCCTTTCGTACATGCCAGTTAAAGGCATGTGTCGAGTACCTCTTAAAGCAGGGTGAAATCCAGTTATTTGGTAGACTTGCTTTCATTTGAAATGTGAAATTTGCAAAGAAAAAGTGAGACAACCAAAGCTGAATCCCTTTCTATTTAAGTGTGTTACCAGCAATAAGCTGAGGACGTACAGTAACAGGAATAACAGTAGTAGTTTCCCACACACAGTGACCACCGCATACCCTCCTGTGGAGTGTGCACCAGCACGGTGGTGGGAAAGCTCCCTCCCAGGCTGCTGAGCCCTCTGTAATGGCTGACCGTGCCAGGCGTTCTGCTCTGTGATGAACTGAGAGCGCAGTTCACCATGCCAGAGTTACTGCAGGCGGGGATTTTTAGTGACGTCTTCGGCTGTTTTCCTGGATTCCACAGACATGTGACCCGTTCCCTTAAATCAGTGTTTTTCACATGGCTACATATCAGCTGATTCACCCTCCACAAAAGAGCAGCACTCTGCTCTGCTCTGCGATTTTTAAAGGGGAAGGTTAAATGCCGGGTTTCCAACTGTTTCATATTTTTTGGGTGTATTTTTTGCCGTAATGTTGCTGTTGTGACTAAGGTGGATTCTGTGAAAGTGTTTTCTGGTCCCGTTAATGTACTATTCTTTAATGCACAATTGAAACATGATTAACATTCATCCTAAAGTGGACATCACTTAGCCATGGCCATTCAAAACAATCCCTGTAATGCTTTCTAGTATTACGGTTCAGTGAGCATTCAAGGCAACAGGGGCTTAGTCATGTATAGTTTTTAAAGATAACATCAAAACAATTCAATGACAATCAAACAAAGAACAGCATCAGTAGTTTTTTAAATCAAAGTTAAAAGCATCGCTACACATTCATTATTATTCACAATGGGACACTTGGCATTTGAAGCATTATGCAGATTTTTTCATCGTTAAAGCATAGATCTGCTTGTCTGGGCTTCGCTCAGTAGCGTGTGTTTGCATGTCTGTGTGTGTGTGCGTGTGTGCGTGCATGTATGTGTGCGTCCGTGCGTGTGTGTATGTGTGTGAGTATGTGTGCATGAATGCGTGTGTGTATGTGTGTATGTGTGTGTGTGTGTGGAATAGGGGAGGCTGAATCAGAAGTTATCGCAGAGGTTTCTCTGGTTGATAAGAGGGTTCCCAGTCCTCCTCTGGCTTGCTGTGCATACAGCATGTAGTCCTGTAACAGCGCCTGATGACACAGAGTAGTGCCAATGCTGTTGAATATAACACAGTTCCTTACATTGTTGTGATAATTCATTTTGAATATATATGACAATTTTTTAGCCCCCAGACCAGATCACTTTTGTCTTTAAGCATTTCCCCCCTTTATTCGGACAGGTAGAATGCAGCAGGGTTACAACACAGAAAGTGTCATGGCAGGAATTAAACCCCTGACTGCCAGGGGTTTCAGGTTGAGAATCAGCTACCCTACACACAGCACCACACGGTCTCCCCAATCAGACATTTATAATGTCTACTGAAAGTGAGACTGAATACAGACTGCATGTTTTAACATCCGGTGCTTTTTCACATTTATCATGCAAATATGTTATTTACAGTTGTCATTTTGAAACAAATGTTGAAGTGTTTAATTTCTTGTACACTGGAGCTCTGGTGTTGAAAAGAGAGATGACAATGTTAAACTCTAACCTTTGACCTGCGTCTTCCCTGCAGTATGCCCGTGTCTGGATCCCGGACGCGGAGGAGGTATGGAAATCGGCGGAGCTCACCAAGGACTACAAACAGGGAGATACAGCGCTTCAGCTGCAGCTCGAGGATGAAACGGTGAGGGCCTGAGGCTGGGAAGGAGGCTTGTTGGAGGAATTTAGGGGCTAGTTAGAAAACATTGTTTTCTATTTTTTTTACATGAACATGTCCAATTCTCATCCTACTTTGGAATGTCCAATTCTCTGCAACCGCAACCGTGTTCATGAGTGGCCTCCACTACTGGTTCTGCTGCAGACAACAGCTCGACTTGCACAGGGTGGAATTGGAGGAAGACCTTTCATATGTGGCTTTAATGTACAGTCCACAGGCACTCGGCCCATCAGCAGGTGTCACTGGAGAGCGATGAATTGCAGGCCTCTAACCAAGTGAAACCTCTCATACCCTGGCTGACGCAATAGCCAGTTGCACATCCCCCATCAATGAGGCCATGAGGCTCATCCTTGTACCACAGTGTGGTGCCTGAACCGAATGACCCACCCAGCAATTATGGCATGGTTTTTGAATGCTGATTATGGGTGAACTGTGTATTTTGGTGCACAGGATTCTTTTCATAGAGATCTGCATTAATGTTGAGACTCAATTCAGATGGGGACTATACTAAGATGGATCATTGATAAATTTATTTGGTTTCATATGGTCCCACCCCACCCAGGTTCCTCCTTTGAGAGCTGGTGTTTATTATAAAAGGGTAGTGAAAGTGAGGTGGTTTCAGAGGGTGGAATAAGCATGATCTACACATCTTTTCTTTTACCACATGTAGGCCTACAACATGTACACACACACACACGCACACACACATATACACTACATATGGAAGCCCACAGTGAAATGGTTCTAATTTAAAACTGAAACTGACACAGAGAAATATGTGAATGTAGGCATGGACATTGTGCATAGAAAGGAGTGCACACTTATAGTGCGTATATTATGACATACAGTTGATCTTATTCAGCTCATGCATGCGTCCTGTGCACCTGTCCCTGGGCACTCTCAGTAATCCAGACATGCATTAAGAGGAAGCAGTAATCTGGGGCTGAGAAGGAAAGTTATCTTTAGTCCACTGCTGTGTGAATATTGCAGTATGTGTTGCTGCTTTTTAATAGAGCCTACAGTCATTGCATTAAATGACAGGTCCAGACCAGATCCTGGCGTCATCGTATCTTCCATGATGTCACCTTGGACTGATTCAGTTTCAGCACTGCATCCTGTCGCAATGAAGATTACTTTTTTTGGAATAGATATTTGTTGTCTTTCCTATCAAATGCTGATGATGTGCGGTCCACGTCCTCCCACTTGTGGAGATCGTCAGATTACAAGCGGACACACGCACGCACGTACTTACTGTATGGTTTCATCTTGTGTTGAAATATATTGGTGCCCTGCCTTAATGTGTCACCTAGTTCATATTGAGTAATGAGTCTGAGCCATTTCCCGCTGTTTTCCCCCCACTACAGTGTTTCCAGCTCCTGTAAATTTATTGTGGATTTTATGTCAATTAAAGCAGTCATGTTTAGTACTTTGTCTCATATCCTTTGTATGCAATGTCTGTTTGAATTCAGGTGATGCTCTGCCAGGCCTGTACTGCTGTCCTCTTCAGCTCCTGCTGGTTTCGGGGGCTAGTTGCCTTCAGTGTTCTCTTCAGCATATGAAACATGTTCAGTTGCATTCAGATGGAGTGGATTTTCTAGTTTTTTGCTTTTAAAAACTCCTTTGTTGCTTTAGTATTATGTTTGGGGTCATTGACTTGCTGTTGGATTTGGTTGAACGTGATCAGATAAGATGCTTCTGTAAGCTTCATAATCCATTCTGCTGCTGGAGTTACATCATGAGTGAAGACTAGTGAGCCAGTACCTGTGGCAGCCATGTAAACTGGAACACCCCTACCACCATGTGTCACAGACCAGCAGGGTGCTTTGGATCTTGAGCAGTTCCTTTTGGCCTCCATACTTCACTCTTGCTGTCACTCTCATGGAAGTGGATCTTGATCTGTCCACAAGACCTTTTTCCAGAAGTCAGCAGGCTCTTGTAGATGCTTCTTAGCCTGCCTCCTGAAGAGTGTTTCTAACAGGTGTTTTTCCCCATTATGGTTTTTCGACCAGTCCCTTTGCAGTTATTAAGCTCACCAGTGCTCTCTTTCCTAATACAGTTTATTTTGGTTAGCCAAAGGTTTGGCGTATGTCTCTGACAATTGTCTTATTTCTCTGCCTCATAATGGCTTCATTGTCTTTTATTGGCACAACGCATGTTGACAGATTCCAATAACTGACTCCAAAACCAATCAAAAGCCTTGAATCAACACTAGATAAGAAAGCTCTCTTATACCTGCACTATGGAAGCAACTGAACAGCATTAAACATGATGGTGCCCTAAATGGGGTGGCTATGTCTGAAAGTGCTGTCATTTCTACATGGTGAAACCAATATACACTCAGTGAGCACTTTATTAGGTATTTATTAGACTTATTGTTTTGATGTATTGGTCTTCTCCTGCTGCAGCCTATCCACTTAGATTTCTCCTGTATACTGCTGTTGTAATGTGTTTTTATTTGGGTTACGGTCACCTTCCTGTCAGCTTTGACCAGTCTGGCCCTTCTCCTCAGACATTAACAACATGTTTTTGCCAGTAGACTGGATCACTGGATGCTCACTGGATGTTTTTTGTTATTCTCACCATTCTCTACAAACTGTAGAGACTGTTGTGCATGAAAATGCGTGAAGATCAGCAGTTTCTGAGATACTCAAACCACCCTGTCTGGCCCCAACAATAATTCCATGGTCATAGTCAGTTAGATCGCATTGTTGTTGTTCCTATTCTGACATTTTGTCTGAAAAACAGCTGAACCTCTTGACATGGTCTGCATGCTTGTATGCATTTAGTTGCCGGCACATGATTGGCTGATTAAATATTTGCATTAACAAGCTGGTGCACAGGTCTACCTAATAAAGTGCTCATAGAATATAGAATATAGAGTGGATATAGAAATACCCTTAAGTAAAAGTTAAAATCTATACTTTAACCATATGAGAATCGTTTGATTACAAATCTAAAACTGTGCCGTATAGAGCCAAATCAAGAAAATAAAGTATGTACTGTATATGTCCCATTATGTAGCTCACTGCATATTATCCTTCTCAATTCTAAAAAAACATAAATAATATATACTGTTAATGATAGTAATTTACTGCTGTTTCATCACATTTAACAATGGAAGTGTAATTCATTTTTGTGGTAGACAAGATTTACATAAATCCACTATGAAGAAGGCATGGGGGAATTAATCATGTTTATCTATGAAAAATGTAAATGAAGCGATGTTTTCATGCAGTACATTATTGTTATTTCTGGTTTTTATCTGACATTCTCAATTATTTATCATCTTTATCTTATTTTCAAAGAAACCCTATAGGCAAAAAGACATAAACCAAATACATATGATGAACAATATACAAACAAAACAAAATATATATATACTGAATATATATATACTGGCTTAGTCACTGGTTATAAAATACAGTTCACAAAAGTGTCAGTAATGGTTTCTCAGTAATGGGTCAATTTAACCCAAAGCGACCACCAGGGTTAAGTTATCCTTGTCTTTTCAGAACTTGGAACACAAATTGGACCCAAAAACCAAGAACTTGCCCCACCTGCGGAACCCTGACATCCTGGTGGGCGAGAATGACCTCACTGCCCTCAGTTACCTCCATGAACCTGCTGTCCTTCACAACCTGAAAGTGCGCTTCATCGACTCCAAGCTTATCTACACATACTGTGGTAAGCGCATCACTCTGACTCCATTCACTGTGAGCACCCAATGCTGTTAGGGGAAGCCTCGCATTAAGGATCATAAACAACTATAACTTGTGATAATGTGGTCTGGTGAGGAATTTATAGTAGCGTGGCTTGACTGATTGCTAGGCTGATTTTTACCTTGGTTCATGCAGGGAAAGGTTATCTGGGAAAGTAAAAGTAAGGGCAGGTATTTGGTTGGATGTAAGTTTTGCAGTTCAAATACTCATGACTTTAGTACAGTACATAAAAAAATTCAGGGTTAAAGGTTTGTGTTACCAGTTATAAATATACCTTAAATGATACAATTAGAAAAAATGGTTTTGCTGCTCAACTCCCTTGGGTTCCACAAAGGTTAACCAGCTGAACCAAGAAATGCTGACTTATTTTGGAAACAATGTTCTTCGACAAAGTCAGTTTAAACAATGCATATGATAAACTGCTGTTCTATTTTCTGACTCTGTATGAGATCCATTATATACAAGTTCCTCCTTGATTTTTCTTAGGTATTGTCTTGGTGGCCATCAATCCCTATGAGACTCTACCCATCTATGGGACCGACATCATCAATGCGTACAGTGGGCAGAACATGGGGGACATGGACCCCCACATATTCGCTGTAGCCGAGGAGGCCTACAAGCAGATGGCCAGGTTTGTTATATGTTTGAATCCTTAGACTGGCATCGTTTATGAAAATGAAATAGCATGTGCTGGCCTTTCTCCCTAAGAGAGGAGGCTGCACACCTACCCTAGCTTAGACCTACATCTCCTCCACTAGCATGACTGCTGGTAGATCTCAAGGTAAGGTTTGTAGGTTATCAGACTCTAAAAATAGCCCTGATCTTTGTTTTACACCTTTTTCTGCCTGAGGTGTGAGCGGCAGCACGAGGCTAGGGGGAGGGGCCGTGGGGCTTTGTTTCCACAGCAGGGGCTCCCTGAGGTGTGTGTGCAGCTCTGAGTGCCTCTGTCTGGCCTCTGCTCGGTGGGCAGCGGGGCCATTCTCCTGCTCCCAGAACAAGCGGCTCTTCCATCGAGCGAGCTGTACTGAATGCCATTGATTCCATTCTCCCTGTCAGCCACCAGCGCTCCAGCTACACGGTGTTCTCCCACAAGAGCAAAGAACATAAAAATAGAAAGTAGAATTGGTTTAGCATTTTCCCAGGTTGGGTGTTAGAATAGCAATATAGTGTTGGAAATGCATTCTATATTAAGGTATCCAAAGCATCCGTGATAGAACCGCACACATGAGAAATGTGATTATTCCGCGATGGGCTTACAGTAAGGGAACAGTTCCTGGATGCGCTTGTCCCCTGGGATTTTCACCAGCTGTCCGGATTCTTGTTTTGTGCACCCGACCGTGTCTCTCCCTAGGGACGAGAGGAACCAGTCCATTATCGTGAGTGGGGAGTCTGGCGCAGGGAAGACGGTCTCGGCCAAATACGCCATGCGGTACTTTGCCACCGTCAGCGGCTCGGCCAGCGAGACCAACGTGGAGGAGAAAGTGCTGGCGTCCAACCCCATCATGGAGGTGAGGCCGATGGATTAATGCTCATTTGAAAAGCGTCAATATTTCTGTGGGAAAATTAACTGTGCATCGTTTTTGGTGCTGTTGTGTCCATTTCTGAGATATTGGATGCTGTGTGTTTTTTATTGCAAGTAAAGCCCTCTCCTGCCTACCCTGAACAATGTGCAGTAAGTGAAATGAGGACAGCGTATTGGAAGGCTGACAAAGGAGATGGATACAACGCTATTGAATCCCTCTCACCCCCGCCCCCCATTTTATGTCTGCTTGTCTCAGGATGCCGTGTGCTTAAGTGACTGTAAAAGCTCTGTCTGGTAGGTCTAAGAGCCAAGGAGCATGCATGCGTCGCTAGGTGCAAAGCCTTCTGGGGAGGGAGAGGCCGGGAAGAGAAACAAGCCCCCCGGAGCCCTCTGGGCTGCTGCAGCCATCCTCCAAGAGAGACCAATTACATCACTCTGTTCCCCCGGTACTGAATTAGGCCAGCGGGTGACTTTGAGCAGGATGCTGGAGAGGTTGAAATGATTGGAATATTCTCCTGTATGTTTCACGGAAGGGTTCACGGCCAAATGCCGACAGACATTTGCAGACAGGATGTGAACGGAATTTTGTGTAGGGTCTTCATGTTAGCTTTGGCATGGTAGATTACATAAACCGTTACTGCCACTCCTCATCCTGGTGGTGAGCTGTTGGGCAGTTTGCATATCTGTTTGCATAACTGGAAAAAAAAAAGACCTGAGGGAGCTGCACGGAAGGCATTGGCTCACCTTTGGAAAGTGTTTTTTTTTTGTGGCCCGATTGACGGGAAACTGACCTGGTTTCTTCATTTCCTCCCCTTTTTGCAGCAGAGGCTGGCTGGCCAGACTGCGGTTAGAACCGCCTGGCAGAGGGGCGTAGTGGTGCCCGATAAGCCTTCCCTCAGTCTGGCGCATGTGAATGTTCAGGCTGCTTGGTGTAAACTTTGGTGTCATCAGCTTTTCATTTAGGCAATCGAGTGAGAGAGGGGCCGCGATAGGCTCTCTGCGGTCCGTGAGTATCCCAGTCCCAGTGATGCGAACGGCCAATCTGAGACCGGTTGTGTCTCATTAAAGTAATCAGATTCTGCTTGGCATTGGGAACTCAGGTATGTGCAGTGTTTTCTGCACACGAGTGCACTGGAGGGACAGAGGTAATGTGACTGAATGAATGGGTTCTACTCCATCAGCACAGACTGCCAGTTCAAGTTCAAATCTGAATAATCTCAATAAGTCTCTTGCCAAAATTAGCAAGGTCTAAATGATAAATTGTTTGACCTATAAGTGTTTGCTGAACGGTTTCTCAGTAATAATCATAATACATAACATACAGTTATTTCATGAATCATCATTTTAGTTGACCACATGGTGCTGTTAAAAAGGTTGAAATGATTGGCCAGTAGGCTGTTGTGTTACTGGCTGAGGGCATCAGTGTTGCATTATGAGTAAACATCTTTTTTGTTAAGAGTATTGCAATCATTATCTATAAAAGCAAGCAACTGGGCGGTATGGGTTATTAGTGCCATGCAAGTACCACTATTTCATGTGTCATTTTATTGTCTTGTAGGTCTAAGTATGTATTCCTGAAGCATCTATATAGTATTTGTGTCAGTATATTTTCTTCAAAACCAAAAATACTCCCTGGCTCCCAGAAACCAACAGAAAAATAAGAGTGAGAGTGGACCATAAACATGACAGCTTAATTTCCTGCTGCCTAATTCTTCTTGTAGTTATATTGAATTTTAAGACCCCCGTAGCCCCTTGAATGTTTAGACATATGACTGCTGCTCCAGACCTCAGGTTGTTATTGGCTAGCACTTCACCCTCCTGCACACCCTGTCTCAGACTCTGGGAAAGGTAGACTGTCTGACCTCCTGCAGAACTGGGCCTGAATGCACCAGCGCTCAGTCTGACCTGTCACAAATCTGCCGACTCTGGGCCCAGTGGCGCAGCCAGCCGGCCTCCTACATTAGCTCTGCCTGCTGATGTGGCAGCAGCAGCCTGGGGGAATCTACAGCTCTCAGGGAGCAGTTACTCACACATGTAGTCTCAGTGGGTCTCCTCACACAAATGATTCATTTCAATGGTCAGTCCTTTTTTAAACTCTGACTAAGTAACTCTGACTGTGGGTTTGTAATTAAATGGTTATCGTGAATATAGGCCTGTTTGTTTGTTTGTTTTTGGCTGCTGATTGTGGTTTGGTCTAAATCAGGAACATGGTCTTTCTCATTCTGACTTAGGCTATTGGAAATGCAAAGACCACCAGGAACGACAACAGCAGCAGGTTTGGGAAGTACATCGAGATCGGCTTCGACAAGCGGTACCGCATCATTGGGGCCAACATGAGGACGTACCTGCTGGAGAAATCCAGGGTGGTGTTTCAGGTGAGCACTTTCACTTGATGTAATGACCATTATTTGGGCTCCCAAGGGTCTCTGTGTGTGTTTGCGCGAGGTGTTACACATTGCAGTCTGAGCTAGATTTCTGTATCTGACTATTACTGGATATCCTTGGTGTCAGGACGATTGGCCTCACCACTCCAGGGGTAGGCTGGGTTTCTGATATATTAGACCCCCCAAAAGTGCACCAGGCATGATCCATGGTAGTAGCTTTGCTGTAGTACTGTGTGGCCTGTGGTGTGTGCAGTAGTATAGGGAACAGTACAGAGCATCAGTTTGTACACTTTGGCTGCAGTGCTGCTTGTGTGGGAGCGTAAGCTTCCTAATAATACGGTTTCTCAGTAGGACATTGTGCGTGTGCCCAGTGGGTGAGGAGGTCCAGATGTTAACTGGCGCTGTATCAGCTGCTTGTCTTGTCCTTCCTCTGCAATTGGCAGAGACACTACAGAGATGCCAACCCAGGTTACTACTAATGAACTGCCGTCCATATCACATTTAAGTAGATCACACTTCAAAAACAAGACCTGCATCAAAACAGGAGGAGTACTGTTGGCCTTTAATGGCTGGACTGTTAACGGGATTCGATGGCCAATATATTTTTAAACCTCCGGAAATGTTGATTTTTCCATCTGTTCGGTCAAGTCGTTTCCCCTCCCTCTTTCTGATGAAGCATACAGTGGAGGCTTCTGTGCAGTGTGTGCTATGCTGTGTGGAGTTGAGAGGGGAGAGTACCTCTGCTCAGGGTATTCATCGGTCAAAGCTGGGGTTTATTTAAGTCGGGACTCAACAGTGGGGGCACTGTGATGTGTATGTGTGAATTAATGCGTCCGCGTGTGACACGTCACCTCCCTGATTGTACTTTCCAACTGATGCGAGCCCTCACGTATTACTATGAATATTTCTTCACCAGCGGCAAGGGGTCTGTGTAGAGGCCTTGCTGCACTCCATATATAAATAGCAGTATGTGCTACTATCCTTTCACTTTCACCCGTAGAGAGGAAGTGTTGGAGCCGTAGCTTTCCAGAGATTATGACTCACAGCATTAAGTGTCATAAAAATATCTAATATGAGCGTAGTATATCAATTATACTGAACTGCGTTTGTGTGCTGTATTGTATATCTCATAGCACTTCGCAATGATAGGGTTGACTAACCTCTCACTGCGGTGGCCATTTTGCACGGTGAGATTAATTTAATTGGCCCTTACTCACCACTGTCAGACATGATAATATCTCATCTGAACGGATGTCTCCTACAAAACAGCATCCCTGTGAGCTCAGGGGCTTTGGTTTTAGGCTTGGATGAGAAGGACGACTGTACTGACCCAGAAACACCCCTTGCAGTGGCAGGCTGGTTTTCCTACATCTCCCATCCAAGTACTAACCAAGCCCAGACCTGCACAGCCTCGCATGTGAGAAAGGAAAATGCAGTGGGGCAGTATTAATATTGATGGGGAGTTTCTTAATCTGGTTTGGAAAACCTGTCAGTGGCAAATATTTAATATATCATCATTGCCTGTAAACAAATGCATTGTCAGTTGTTTTATTTTTGTTTTTGTTTTGTTTTGCTAGCAGCTCTGAGTCACCAACAAGCAAACTATGTAAATGCAGCTGTAAGTGATATGCAGCATGAGGAGAAAGGATATCAACTGGTTGGCAGATACCAGATGGGAAATTGGGTTTGAAACGTCATGTGAGGTGGAAAACAGCATCCCCATGAGGTGCTTTCATATTCTAGCCTGTTATATTTTTCTGTTGCATTCTATGACAGTAAATTAAATGATGTTGGCAGGCTTGAACTTTTTTTCCCCAACACATTAGGATAATAGGGTTAAGTTTCCACTCTGTCTTATGTAATGCAGCTGTTATGTGCACGGCGGTGTGAAGCGCATTCCTGAAATGTGGAGGGAGGGTGTGGCTGCTAGGTTATGACAGCCGACTGGCAGGGTTGCTCACCTGAAAGGAGAAGAAATGATCAGCTGAGACACAGTTAGGTCTGCTTCTGTGAAACCTGTCCACTTTACAAACAACCCTCATTTCTCATATTTCTCAAGGTTAGCACTTCATGCAGTATTAGATACGTGGCTTGTGCTGTCGTTGTATTATCCTATTTCAATGCAACATGTGCTTTCCTTTACAGGTTGCTTAGCGTAATAGTATCTGATTAGTAGATATAATGAAACGGTCATCATGCGGCATGTATGGCATGTCAAATTGGAAACCACAGCTGGATTTTTCAACATATTATATTGTATGGCTCCGGCAGATTTCCAACCAATCAGTTTCGCTGGGTTTTATTTTACTGCGAGATTACTGTGTGGGCCTTTATGGCCACTGAATTCTGTAAATATAATATGAGAAGTAAGGTTATGGGGTTAGAGAGGGACGTTCCTGCTGTGGACTGGAAGCTGAACCATAGTGTAGGATGGGACTTGATCTCAGGCCATGGTGAATTACAGCTACATTCATTCTATTACTCATGGTCACACTTTTAGTGTCAGTCTCTTCTTTTTAAACATTGACAGTAGAGTGAAGGCAGGTGTTTTTAAGGGGGGCTCCAGTCACAGACAAAACTGTGATTCATAATCTGATACACTGGAGTGACTGAGAGTGTAAGACTAGAATCACCACCCCTTATTAGTGTCAACTTTTGGTGGTGCAAATGAGCAACCTGATATGTGTGGTTTGAGATTTTAAAATCTGGAATTTTAGGTGTTGCCTTGGATGATGTGCCCTAAATGCCCTTCTTCCCCCCCCCCCCCCCCGTTTCATTTTTAGGCAGATGAAGAGAGAAACTACCATATCTTCTACCAGCTGTGTGCTTCTGCCCATTTGCCTGAATTCAAATTGCTGAAGTTAGGTAGGTCTTTTTATTATTAAATTATAAAAAATAAAAGAAAAATGATATGCTGATATATGCCAGTATAGAAATTACTGTATATTGTGCTTTGAGGTTTTTAAAATAAATGACATATGGAACAAGTGACAAACCACTTTTTGCATCTAGATATGATACATGGACATGTTTCCCAAAGCTATCACAGAGGGCATTATCACATGCATCCTGATAGCCGTGAGCAGATCACAACACTCCCATGGCAAAGAGGCAGACACCTGTTTCTGTGCCATAGAAACGCACAGCTGACACGGTCAGAAAACGGTCACACTGCCTCTCTGTTCCAGCAGCCCCTTATTTCACTAACGCCCCAATAATGGAAGTGTTGCAATGCAAATTGGGCTCCTGTTGCCTGGCAACAGGATGCAATTGCTATAATGTTAGAACACAACTATTGGATGTCCCCTGATTCTTATGTTACTTACTGAGGTCCGAGAGACCAAACTGAGATTAGGGGAGAGTACTTAGGGGAGAGCATACAGTAGTTTTTGGTATATAGACAAATTAAGATTTCCATATTCCTACCAGCATTCAGGTTTTTAAGTGCAATTCAGCGATTAAAAGCTGTGAATGTTTTTTCTGTTTATACTCTCTAGGTTATACGAAACATGTGAATGTGTCGTACAGTAGTGTGTTGTGTTATTTTGTATGCTGTAGAAAGACGAGAATTTGTGTGGTTAGCATAGATTGATAAGTATTTCTTGCAGGATTTAGCACAAATAGACTGAACTGTCCTTCCAAGATAAGGTCCAGTGTGTGGTCATTGTTGTTCTGCAGGAGGTGCTGATGACTTTCACTACACCAACCAGGGTCAAAGCCCCGTGATCGATGGGGTGGACGATGCCGCGGAGCTCTCCACCAGCAGACAGGCTTTCTCCCTCCTGGGTAGGGATGCACATGCCAGGTGGTGGCGGGGGGGTTTGGCATTTATATGATATGATATGATTCATGTCAGCTCTTGGGAAATACAATTCCAGCTTGGTTTATAGGAGGATCTGTCCTTTCATTGTGTTTTTAAAGTCATCATAACTAAATTGGTGAAAATTACAAAATTGGTGAAAGTATAATCCTAGAGAAAAGATTTTATTAGAAAATAAGCATTAAAGGCGGCACGGATGGTGCAGTGGGTAGCACTGCCGCCTCACAGCAAGGAGGTCCTGGGTTCGAATCCCCGTCGGCCGGGGCCTCTCTGTGCGGAGTTTGCATGTTCTCCCCGTGTCTGCGTGGGTTTCCTCCGGGTACTCCGGTTTCCTCCCACAGTCCAAAGACATGCACATTAGGCCGATTGGAGAGTCTAAATTGCCCGTAGGCATGAGTGTGTGAGTGAATAGTGCGTGTGCCCTGTGATGGACTGGCGACCTGTCCAGGGTGTATTCCTGCCTTTCGCCCAATGTATGCTGGGATCGGCTCCAGCCCCCCTGCGACCCTGATCAGGATAAGCGGGTTCAGATAATGGATGGATGGATGGAATAAGCATTAAAGTCAGAGGAAGATCATTCTCAATCATATTAGCTTAGATCATTATATCATTAACTGTTTTCTGGTGTTCCATCTTTATTTACTTTTTTTTCCATTTATATATTTTTTTATAATATATTTACAAATATATTGATAAGATAATAAGTATTAACTATATTTGCATGCTGCCAAGCACTGTGAAGTAACATACTGTATGGGTTATTATATTTTTAACATTAATTCAATGAAATATCCATCATGTTATTTTGTAATTTAAATGTTGTTTCAGTTTCAGTTAAGTATCTTACAGTATTTTTTTATTAAATTAAATTTTCTAAAATGTCTTCCTTATTGTACACAATATTGCTTTCAGGGATTAATGAGTCCTATCAGATGGGCCTTTTCCAGATTCTTGCTGCGATCCTTCACCTTGGCAACGTGGACGTGAAGGATCGGGATGCGGACAGCAGCTGCGTTCCGGTGAGCGCAGACACGCGCTTATCCCACGTAGACGCGCAGAGTCCTGAAAACATCCCTCTCTCTCAAGCATGCGCCTTAACGTAACCACTGAGGGCATTTCTCTCCCATGAAATTGTGTCTGGGGGAAATTTGGCCCATTAGTTCCAGGCTGAAAGACTGAATCAAGAGGGCGTAGGGCAGATAGAAATGGCAAGGTTGCGGAATTCTGGTATGAGGAAGTGCAGTACTGAGGGATTCTTACATATGTGGAAGGACCGGTTAAGCACAAGTTCAAGGAACTATTGTCCTCTATTTCATTTTTTCCCAAGCTTGCTTGCCAAATGTACTGAAGTTGCACAACTGTTCAAATGCTATGTCGTTTGTGTATTACTGCGGCACTGCTGACTACAGTTGGCACTGAGACGGTCAGTAATCAATGCTGTATTTTGGGGTGTGCCACTGCACCAAGGACTAAAGGCTACATGGGTGGTTTTATGCTTGGGGAAGAAGCAACCTTATTTACATTTGTGTGGCCGTTGTCCAAAATCTCCCTTCTGTTTCAGCCCAACAACAAGCACCTGACCATCTTCTGCGAGCTCATGGGCGTGACATACCAGGACATGTCCCACTGGCTGTGCCACAAGAAGCTGAAGACGGCGTCAGAGACGTACATCAAAACCATCCCCAAGCTCCAGGCCGTCAACGCCCGGGACGCCCTCGCCAAACACATCTATGCCAAACTCTTCAACTGGATCGTGGACCATGTCAACAGGGCCTTACATTCCAACATCAAACAGCACTCCTTCATTGGGGTCCTCGACATTTACGGGTGGGTCCCTGGTTGAGGAATGGGGAAACCCCGTCTGAACTAAGTACAGATGTGTACTTAAGCGCAGGAGGTATTTAGGTTTTCTTTCAAAAGTGAACCCTTGGAAGATTTTTCTCTGAAGCTGCATCTGGCTGGGCTTTTTTGTCCATCATAGTAGTAATTCAGCAACCCTTTGGCCTGTCAAAGCAGTCTGGTATGATGCACTCAACGCAAAATCTAATTTATCAGTCTTAGTGACTTTGATTTTGATAAGGAAAGATGGGATTTCATATCACATTTCATTACATGGCATTTGGCAGACGCTCTTATCCAGAGTGATGTACAGTTGATTAGACTAAGCAGGAGACAATCCTCCCCTGGAGCAATGCAGGGTTAAGGGCCCAATGGCTCTGCGGATCTTATTGTGGCCAATCACATTGCAGATATTATTGTCACCAATGATATATTCTGTCTCTAATTCATGAAGAATTAATTTTTTATTGATAATTTTCAAAGGTGCATTTTCAACTGAAATGTTGGTATTTCATTAAATCTTAGATAAAAACATGTAACTAATTTAGATGATTGTTGTTGCTGAGGTTGAATTTCTGGCCAACTGTTACTAGCCACATTCACCAGATTGCATTGTCTAAAGTAGTTGCACTCATTCTGCCAGTTGGCATAAATTGGTGAATTCTTATGTATGTGCATTTATTCATATTTTGTCTGCACTGTAGTACACATGCCTACTTATTGTGGAAAGAATAGTTGATGTCTGTGCCACGTGTTTATATTTATGCTTGTCAGAGATCCAAGAACAGAATGAGTAATAATGCAGTTTACAAATTGAATTTATTACGATTCATGAGAAATAAGATGCAATGAATTCTGGGATATCTGTCAGGGTTATTTAATCTGAATTTGGATGCAAGACCATGAAATGTGAAATCATGTGTTCTAAAAACAAGGTATCAAATTATATCTATGCTATTTACGGTGAAGCTTTGAATTAGCAAGACACCACATGCTGTTGGTAGGAGTAGTTAAAGCCTGTCACTGGTCTTTGTTTTTCTCTCCAGGTTTGAAACATTTGAGATCAATAGCTTTGAGCAGTTTTGTATAAACTATGCCAATGAGAAGCTCCAACAGCAGTTTAACATGGTGAGAGCCTTATTCATTGATATTGTGTCCTGAAATCAAGCTTTTTAATCTCCCTGCTATTAAGGTTGATGTGCTGAATATTTATGTGCCATGTCCTAGATAAGACAGGCCTACAGTTCATTTAACATGTACTATCCTGCAGATACAGCATTAACATATGCCATTGCCTGCTCTTTGTTACCACATCTGAAAATATAGTATGGCTGTTGTTGTAGTATATAGTATTTATTATTTATTGCCTCAATTGAGCCTGAGCCCTCAGGGCAGTGTGATGCTGATAATGAAATGCTTCTCTTTATGGCAGCCTATATTTACAAACTGTGAGAATCATCGGTCGTGAAAAAATATGTGAAATTCAGGCCAAAGAGAGGACTTCTGCTGTCATTCTTCCTCTTATCACTTGTGTTCTGTTAGTACAGTGCTAGTATATCTGAAGTACTTGAGTTGAAGGGTCATTTATGATCAAGGACTCCTGGTGTTGTGTTGAATTGTCCATTGTGTGGAAAGCTGTGAAAACATCTCTGGTTCCCTGCTTCTCCAGCACGTCTTCAAACTGGAGCAGGAGGAGTACATGAAGGAGCAGATCCCCTGGACCCTGATTGACTTCTATGACAATCAGCCCTGCATCAATCTGATCGAAGCTAAGATGGGCGTTCTGGACCTGCTGGACGAGGAGTGCAAGGTGCCATTTGCAATGAGGCGGGACAAACACACATTAATGAGGCCAGATCTTTATTCATCACACACATACACACACACACACACACACACACCACTTATTTACATTCACTGGACCTTCTCTCTCTCACACAAACGCACACACACACACACACACACACAGTCACTCAAATATGCACCCACAATCACTCACACATTCTCTTTGTGTCTCACACTCTTAAACATTCTCATACATGCACAAAAGTTTACATCATTTATTGATTGCAGGCAGTAGTTTGATGTGTGTTCAGTGTATTACCTTATATCCAGTTGTAGGGAGCTGTGCAATATTAGTGCTGTTTCTCAGTCTCATTACCCTTGACCTCTCCAACCTCCTCCAGATGCCCAAGGGATCCGACGACAGCTGGGCACAGAAGCTCTACAACACTCACCTGAAGACATGCACCCTTTTCGAGAAACCCCGAATGTCCAATAAAGCCTTCATTATACAGCACTTTGCAGACAAGGTTAGCACGGTTACCTATTCCCCCTCGCTGCGGATATTTCTCAAGTGTGTCAACAAAGCAGAATATATAGACCCGAATATGGGTCAACCACTTCAACGAGAAGTGTGTGTGTGGCTGTGAAGTGCAGAGCAGGTCGGTACTCTGCTTCATGGTTTACACATTGCTGATTTTGAGGTCCGTGCTGAATCCGTTTTGGCAGTTATGGGTAAAACTGTAGAAGCGTAGCTATCCTCAGCTCACAGCCGGCTCCTGGATCCAGCCCAGGCCTCAGCGTGGTTTCTGACCGTCTGCCTCTCGCATGGCGTGGCCGCTGTAAATGTGGGTCACGCTCATTGTGAAATTTGTGTGTGTGTCTCCTCAGGTGGAGTATCAGTGTGAAGGTTTCCTGGAGAAAAACAAAGACACCGTAAATGAGGAGCAGATCAATGTGCTGAAAGCAAGCAAGGTTTGTAGTCCCACGTCCTCCATCTCTGACCTCTTTGCTTGTTGGCACTATGCCTGCAGTAAGAATGTTTTGTTTTGCCTTCTGTAAGAAATGGGCATTAGCAACTTTCTTTGTTTTATGCTAAATACAGTTTCCTGTGATATTGGCACTTGAGCAGTGCTGCTGCCTTTCTGAGGCCTGCTGTGTGTGGTGTGTTCATTTACGAGAATCCTTCCTTTTCTTGGATGCCTGACCTCAATACCTTGTTGCTGCACTAGAAAGGTCAAGAGCAATGGCTCCATCTGCTGTTGTGTTTTTGTATGTGCTGCATATGAGAAAGAGAATGTAAGGACATTTTCAACCTTCTGGAAAATTCACATCCACGTAATTGATTATTTATGGTTTTTTTATAGTCCTTTTTTATAGTCCCTCTTTTGCAAAGAGATTTGTAAGAAAGGCTGATTCATGGTTACTGTAAAAATGCTGTAATGCACTTAAATTTGTCAATACTAAATTCAGACCCTCAGACAATAGTGCTGTGACTTCAGCTGAATGGTATCTATGCAGCTTCCAATCAGGCACACCTTGAACCTGACGCTAACTGAGGTTCATGGTCAGCAGAGCCACGCCCTAAAGTTGCATTAGAGAGTTGTGAAGTGTGTTCAGAGATGGTTTATGATTTCCGTAGTGACTGGGTGACATTCTCTGTGAGGAGCAGTGGTGTGAATTCTGTTCCGATTTTGAGGATCATATTCATCATTTTGGTGGAACACGTATATGCTCCCAAGCATGTCAAGCTTTGGAAATAAATTGCATTCTGGGAAGGTGGTGTTTGTGGCTGTGTGTTGGTCAAGATCAAGCCTGAACTCCAAAACAACCTCTATGTACACAGTAGTCCGACTTCCTCTGACACACCAGCTTGCAGATTTGCTTGTGCATGCTTGTGGATGTTGTTTTGACTGTGAATTCTGTTGTAAAGCAGGACATAAATGTGGAATAGAACATTTATGTAGTTGAAATGGTTTATATGTCTCCACTCCTTAAATGGCACACAGGCCTTTGGCCAAGTGTCAGTGTTATCACCACTCCACCTCTGCGCTAGAAGTGCTCGTAGAAGTCAGTGTGTTTTCAGTATTTGAGAAGTGTTGTCCTCTTCCTCAAGGTCAGATGATATTAGCCTGAAAATGTCGCTGCCATTTGAAACAAAGCCATTGAAGTGTTTATGGGTGTTAGTTCCAGGGGAGGGAGGTGTTTGTTTCGGGATGTTACAATCTTATTTTATTTCTGAATATTCATGGAGAAACAACTTCCATTTCCCTGGCCCATTAGTGCTGTTTTGGCTCTTTTATAGAGAACCTCTTATGTAAATGGGTGTGGCTGAGATGGTGTGTGGTAAGGGCCTGAACCATATTTAGCTAACCCATAACATACATAATCTTTCAGCACATCACTGTTTGAGTTTGATAGACGTTTAACACAGAAATACTGGCTAATATGAATTTGGCATGTTAATAATCAATATTCAATAATAATGTGAGAAAGTAAGGCTGTAGAAAACCATCCACATTCATTTTAATTTTGTTCCATTTCCTCTATGGCAGTTTTATTGTACATGTATTGTCACCCTCTCCCTCTGTCAGTGGACGCTGTGGACTGTGCTACATAGCTATCTGAGAGAGCTGCATTTTGGTATTGGGTACCACAACGATTGAAATAAGGTCCTAAACACTATTTAGGTCAGCAATTTAATTGGAAATATGAATTATATTCCAGCCTAAACTGTCTTTAATATCTTTTATTCTAGCTGTACAGTTGTGACAGAAATAGCAATGGAATAAAACAAATGCTGTTG
Organism: Conger conger; assembly: GCF_963514075.1. Lineage (NCBI taxonomy): Eukaryota > Metazoa > Chordata > Actinopteri > Anguilliformes > Congridae > Conger > Conger conger. The sequence goes on from NC_083774.1 coordinate 21,602,950, forward strand.
GCTGGAACAACATCCAGAATGTTTTCAATGACTGTGCAATCAAGAGGTTTTCCCCTTTATTTGTGGGAGAGCCTCAGAATACAGAAGAATTTGAACAAATACGATGGAGTTGTACTGTCAGGTGATATATGCAGCTATAAAGCATGTTTCTGCTGGCCAGATTTGGATCCTGACAGTGCCAGTACCAGCTGTGGTCAGGTAACTGGCCATATCATTGTCCAGGCTGGCAGGGTGCTCCCTGCTTCATCAAAAAATGTCCACCCCTCTGGGTGACTAGCAGGCTGTGGGATGCCTGCCCCAGATCACTTGACTGCATCAGCCTTCATTCAGAGTAATTACTGCACCGCCTAGCTGGAGTTGTGCAAAGTTCAGAAGAAGTGTTAAAGTCCTTGTCAATAGGGCATACAGATAAAGGGATAAAATGATTAAATTCATTTGGTTATTTGATTGTGAAAGGTGTAAAGTAATATACTTGCCATGTTATGTAATCTGATGTGCTTAAACATCATTTGTTTTATGTTTAAGCCTCTGAATAGACGGGCATTTGAGGCGAGCACTCGGATTTGTTTTAGTTGTAAATGCTGTCGAGATTTCATTCTTATTTCAGTTGGCTTTTCCTTAAAAGCGATGTGACCCAGCCTGAAATGCTGGTAGCTGGTAGCTAGCTGCTAGCCTTTCCCTTAGTGTGCCAGTGTGAGTGAATTCACATGCATTGCATAAAGTCATATTTATATCTGTATGATTTGGACTTTGCATTTTTTAATTTGTTTTCTTTGTTTCATTCTCCACTCCTTCTCGGTGTGTGTTGTCTCTCCCTTCCTGACAACCCTTGTTCCGCAGAAGGTAAAGCAGAGCTTTCACGCTGCGCAAGCACACACTGTGTGCTTTCCTTCCCTCACTGCCTCCCTCTCCCTCTCCCACTAAACAATTCACTCAGTATGTCTTCCTCCCACCTTATCTGTCCGCATCACCGTGGTTACTCAACTGTATGGCCATACAGGTGGTGTTCACAACGGTCAATTCTGCTCAGCTCCAGCACAGATTCTCTGGTGCGTATCTGGACAGGCTCAGAGCCACCTTTGTATAGTGAAATTCATGTTTGTTAGTAGGACACTTTGTGAAATGAAATCCATAGTTGTGTGTATGTTCATTTCAAGTTGTGGATTCTGTACTGGAGAGCACATTTATCAATCCGCTGTTGGACTTAAGTGTAGACTGAGTCTTAACTTGTGCATTATCCTTTTATGGAAGTAAGTCAATTAAATACTATAGAACCACAAATCCTTACCAGAAATTGCCTTTTTTAGTGTTGTGATGGATGAAAAATGCACAACATTGTAATAGCTGATTTTTTTATTTTAGTCTTATATTGAGATTTTTTTTCTCTTCATTTTCATTTCAAATGTGGCCAGTAGAATAAGAGTATTTGACTTTGAAAGCAAACATTAACTTTAAAACAAGCTAATATTTTCTACTTGAGAGAAAAATAATAAGACCATAAGTCATACAAGACTAAATTAGTACTCCTTCAGGGGGTCACCTACATGCAGTTCAAGAGTGCATTAGCGTGCATGTTCTCCACCCATTCTCAGCCTCTCCAGGTAGTGCAGTGAGGTTGAATCGCTGCAGCTGCTGCGTGGGACTGATCTTTGTGAGCACAGACACATTGTGGGCGTGCATGCTGTCTCACGTGTTCCCAGTGCTAGACTGGGGGGTAGGGGGATGGAGGGGTGGGGGGGAGAGGAGGGAGGTGCAGGCCTGCCCAATCGCTCTCTCAGCATGGTGCGGCTGTTCTGCTTGCGGTGCTGAGGAGAGGCAGGCGGAGAGCATGGTGCTGACAGGGAAGAGCGTTAAAGAAGCACTGGAAGATGCTATCAGACTGTGTGTGTCGCTGCAGCACTGTCTGCTGTAGCAATAACAAGCTACCGTAGAACCCCGTATCTTCTTAACCCTGTAATCATATACTTCTGCAGCATTTAACATTTTAGTGTAACCAATACAACGCAATAGCCTATGCTGTCTAATAAAAACCCGCGGCATTATTAGAAATTAATCTGATGTTGCAAATATTGTTTGTGATGGGTTTGGGGGGTGGATGTTGTGAACCAAGGTAAGTGCCACTATAAGTCATGAAATAAAGAAAAGATACTGATTCATTGATTGATTCATTCCTTAATGTATTACTGGACTGATGGGTTCATTGATTCCTCTCTGCGGGAGCAGTTTGATCTGCTGGTGGAGCTGTTCCAGGATGAGGAGAAGGTCACCAGCCCGACGGGGGCGGCCCCTGGTGGCCGCACCAGGCTTAGCATCAAGCCGGATAAGTCCCGCCCCGGCCAGGCCAGTAAGGAGCACAAGAAGACCGTGGGGCTGCAGGTGAGAGCCGCGGGGGCTGCTTCTGCCTCTCCCAGAGCCGGGGATCCTGGGCTAAAACACGCTCTCTCTGTTCCTGCAGTTCCGTAACTCGCTGCAGCTGCTGATGGAGACCCTGAATGCCACCACGCCGCACTACGTGCGCTGCATCAAGCCAAACGACCTGAAGTTTCCTTTCACGTGAGTCGCTTTATTCCCGCCGTTCCGTCTGCTAGGAAGCCTGATGAGGCTTGGGTGACACCGGCAGCTGCCGACCCGATGCGGTATGTGAAAACAAAGAAACGGTGTGCCCTTTAATTAGTTATGGGTTATGGGTCCAAAGTATGACGTCCGTACAATAACAGCAGGGATAGCGATAACAAGCTCATTGCTATCTGTCTAAAAGCTGTGAGGTATGCAGCCTAAGGCGATTCACAGTGGCTGTGCACTGTGACTCCTCCTCCAGGTTTGACCCTAAGAGGGCCGTGCAGCAGCTCAGAGCCTGTGGTGTGCTGGAGACCATCCGGATCTCTGCTGCTGGCTTCCCCTCCAGGTACAGACTCATCCTGGATCATACACCTCCACCCACTCTCATACTCCTCCACCCACCCCCATACACCTCCACCCTCTCCCATACTCCTCCACCCACCCCCATACAGCTCCACCCTCTCCCATACTCCCTCACCCATTCCCATACTCCTCTACCCACTCCCATACTCCTCCACCCATTCCCATACTCCTCCACCCACTCCCATACTCCTACACCCTCTCCTATACTCCTACACCCTCCGCATTTGCCGCATTTTATGATCCCAGCCATAGACCATCTCAGATGGTAAGTCTGTTCTAACATTCTGCTGTTGCCGTGATGCCAGGTGGACCTATCAGGAGTTCTTCAGTCGGTACCGGGTTCTGATGAAGCAGAAGGATGTGCTGACGGACAAGAAGCTCACCTGCAGGAATGTTCTGGAAAAGCTTGTGCAGGTGAGCGGGCCCCAAACCAAATAACTGCTCACCTGAGACCTATTCCCTGATGAGGGGACCTGTGCTTATCCAGCAGAGAGGTGGATATTTGACTCACAGCATGAATATGCAGATCATTTTTGCTCCCAGTCACTGAATGGTGGCAGGTGAAATGAATAGTTTGTGAAAGAAGGAGCTCTTTCAAACCCAGCTGCTGATTTTACATTTTCAAGATTGTGCGGTTTCAGAGTTTTGGGATGGATTTACTGCAGGGCATGAGAAATGGGGTTGGGATCGCATGCTGCTGAAGCAAGGCCACACTGGCTCAGGCCCATTAAACTGCAGCGATAGGAAAAGTACTCATAGCAGTGCGACCTCTGACTGAGAGCTCTCAGGTTTTATAAGAAGGAGGGTAAATGGCTGGCATTTATATTGTGCCTTTATCCAAAGCGTTTGATGCTTCTCATAAACCCATTCATACACACACTCACACACCAATGGCAATTGGCTGCCATGCAAGGCACCAACCAGCTCATCAGGAGCACCCCGGGTGGGATCGAACCGGCAACCCTCCGACTCCCAGACGACCGCTCTTACATACTGAGCATTGGGACTCCTGCAGTATGTCCATCCCAGCCCAGTTAAACACATACAGCTGCAGATGAACGTGTGGCAGGGTTTGTCTAAAGCTGACGCCACCCCCTTTACACCGCTCTGTCTGCAGGACCAGGACAAGTACCAGTTCGGCAAGACGAAGATCTTCTTCCGGGCGGGGCAGGTGGCGTACCTGGAGAAGCTGCGAGCGGACAAGCTGCGGGCGGCCTGCATCCGCATCCAGAAGACCATCCGCTGCTGGCTGGTCCGCAAGAAGTACCTGCGCATGAGGAGCGCCGCCATCAACATCCAGAGACACGTGCGCGGCTTCCAGGCGCGATGGTGAGGGGAGGGCCACGCAGCGTCCACTCAGAAACCTCTGTTTCATTCAGTGTCCAATCACAGCTGCCTCTGTGTCATTCAGTGTCCAATCACAACTTCCTCAGGGCCCAGTCATAGCTTCCTCACAGTCACATCCAGTAAATATAATGTAACATTATGGAAAGTTATTGCCAAACATTTCTTTCAATATCAGCTGATAAAATTACAGCATTGTGATTGATCGATTTAGTCAATGTCTAGACTTTTCTTGTAGTGATGTGGGCCAGTTAGTGCTGTGTGCTAGGGAAACACAAACTTAATTTCAGCAGATCTTCAGTTCTGCATTGCTGAAGAGCATAAGGCATTGGCATCTCTTTTCTAACCTGTGTCTCTCTGCCTGCGGTCAGCCTGGTCAAGTTCCTGCGTCGGACCAGAGCAGCCATCATTGTGCAGAAGTACCAGCGCATGTACGTGCAGAGGAAGCGTTACCGCCGCAAGCAGGCTGCTGCCCTCATTATCCAGTGCATCCTACGGGCCTACATGGCCAGACAGCAGTACCAGGGGGTAAGACTCACCCTCGTCTACACTGCACTAACAGGGACTAAAACTCACTCTAATCCACTCTTCAGTACCAGGGGGTAAAACACACTCTAATCCACTCTGCTGTACCAGGGGCTAAAACACACTCTAATCCACTCTGCTGTACCAGGGGCTAAAACACACTCTAATCCCCTCTGCTGTACCAGGGGGTAAGACTCACACTAATCCCCTCTGCTGTAGCAGGGGCCCTGTCAAGTTATAATCTTTTAGTTCTGACAGTATTTTAATCATCACTGTCTTTTTATATTTTTGGTATGTTCTTATAAACTAAACACCTGAGTGTACGATGAGCCTGTTATTGTTGCATAACCTCATTTTTCAGGGTGGGCAGCTGGTGAACATAAAATTCAGGAACTATTTTGATACTGCACCTCTGTTTAAAATTAACCCACTGTGTCCTTGTGAATGAAAACACAAGGGGAAGCAATCTGTCTCACTAAATGCAGACCTGACGTGGTCCTTATGGAGGTACACAGTACCTGGAACCTAAATTAATTACTTGAGTATGACCTCAAAGATAGTGAGTGTGCCAACTGTAGTCATAGCCATGCTATTCTGTGTGTACACCTCAAAATGTAGGCAACACATAACATGAACCAGAAAGGTCCGCATCAGCCAGCAGCCTGTCATGAATTCGGGGACTGCCCCACTGACGGACAGAAGCAGCTGTCTCTGGTCCCCAGCCCTCTCCCTCTCCCTCTCTCTCTGTCAGTAGTCAAAGGGTGGGTTCTTGTGTTTTAGTTGTCAGGAGGGAGCTGCATATACATGTATAATATGAAGAGACCTCATCCAGGATGAGAGGAAAGGTTTGCAGAATTCGACCCATCGCACAACTCACACTTTTTTTCTCTTTTCTTCCCCTCATCCTTCTCTTCCTTCCCCCTTTCAGCTCCTGCGCGAACACAAGGCCATCATCCTGCAGAAGTCGGTGAGGGGATGGCTGGCCCGGCAGTGGTACAAGAGGTCCCTGGCCGCCATCATCTACCTGCAGTGCTGCGTGCGCCGCATGCGGGCCAGGCGCGAGCTGAAGAAGCTGAAGATCGAGGCGCGCTCCGTGGAGCACTTCAAGAAGCTCAACATCGGCATGGAGAACAAGATCATGCAGCTGCAGCGCAAGGTGGACGAGCAGGTGCGTGTTCCCAGGGCTACAGCCGCCGCTGCCCGTGACCGTGGTCCCACAGAGCCGGAGAAACACATAGCTTTATCAGTCATGTTCAACTTTTTACTTTCCTAGAAGTAGTCAGTCTATTTTCAGCTTTGATTTGTTGTTCAAAGTTCGAAATGACTCTTCACTAAGGTGAGTGGTCAGGCAGACTTATGGCTGTTTACATTGGTATTAAATATGAATAATTTTCTTTAGTGTCCTCTATGGTTATATTTGCCTCGTAATTCCTACCAGATACCCTGGTTCTAAATCTATTGTGTGTAATATCTGTGAACTATTAAATATGTGTTTGGATTGGCTGATGACCACGTGGACTAAATTAGAGTTTACAGACTGTGGCAGACTGTGTTCTTTGCTCTCTGCTGGTACACACAAACCCATATTCTTCTCTGGACTTCCCCCTCTCTCTGCCTACTGGCTTGCGTGACGCAGCCCTCTCTTTGAGAGGGGTCCATTTCATCAGCATACAACTGTTGTGTGTGTTTTGTGCGAGCCCTTGGGTTTGTGGCCAGGAGTAAAGGCAGCTGTTTTGGTGTCTCCTCGCAGAACAAGGAGAACAAGGCGGTGAGCGAGCGTCTGAACGGGCTGCAGAACGCGTACACGGCCGAGGGCGAGAAGCTGCGGAACGAGGTCGCCCGCCTCCGCGGCTCAGAGGAGGAGGCGCGCAACAACGCCAACCGCGTCACCTCCCTCCTGGAGGAGCTGGCCCGCCTGCGCAAGGAGCTGGACACCACCCGCCACGAGAAGCACGTCATCGAGGAGTGGGCCGAGAACTACCGCGACGAGATGGAGCAGGTGGGCGGGGCGTCCCGGGCCTGGGGTTTGAGGGGAAAGTGCGCGTCGCCTCAATATTGCTACTCCTTCCAGTTTCCTCCGTTTAGACAGTCTAGAGACCACGGTAGGCTTGATATTGATCCAAACCCTGTACTGCAATGGCGGAAGATTGTCATGACATTGTCATGATTTAGGAGCCAAGGGCCATGAATGGAACCCTGGTACATGGCTGGCCTGGACGCAGGTATGGGCCAGCAGGTGAGAGCAGTACACACAGTGACGTTAGATTTACAGAAAAAAAACCCAATTACTTAGATTAAATTATAATTCCCCCAGCCCCCCCGATTTTTAGTGTTAGCACCTGTATTTGTTCAGCACCCTCCCCTCCTCAATTTAGAAGTGTCTCAACAGTGATTTTTGTGGTATCTGCTGACTTATGGTACTGTTGTAGCTCTGTGAGGTGCTAGCACTTGTGTGAAATGTATCTCCTGGTTGTTGCTTTGGTTGGAGCCTCTCCCTGTGCTCTCTCCTGTTGGCAGATGGTGGCAGATCTGAAGGATCAGAACGGCTTGCTGAAGAACGAGAAGGACGATCTGAACCGGCTCATCCAGGAACAGAGTCAGCAGATGACAGGTGTGTGTCAACTCAACAGGTCCGGCTAAAACATAACATTCAACCAATGGTTCTATAAGGTAATTTACAGCAGTACTGAGAGGTTCATGGTTAGTGTGGACTGTGCTGTATTGAGCAGAACGCCACCCAGCACAGCTCTGACCTGGTCCATTGAGATGGGCATGTGGTGTTTCCAGCAGTCATTCACTCCCCCTCAGTAGCTGCACAGATTGCGGAGAAATGATACACTATTGCATGCTCTCCCTATTATAAATGAGCATTATTGATCGAATTGGCATTTTGGGGAATAAAAAATGGTTTAAAGTGGATCAGGGATCATAGTTTGCCCCATAGATGGCACTTTGTTTCATTGTGGAATAACCATGATGTTGGAAATGATGGAAAAATCGAGTCAGTTATTGCCTTTCCTCCTCCTCCCTCCCATCAGAGAAAATGCAGAAGGCCCTGCAGGAGGAGACCAAGCAGCTGGAGAACGACCTGAACGAGGAGCGCTCGCGCTACCAGAACCTCCTGAGCGAGCACCTGCGGCTGGAGGAGCGATACGACGACCTGAAAGAGGAAATCACCCTGACCGTGGTGAGCCGTGGTCCTTACCTCATGGAGCCATCTCAGTGTATTCATAAACACATCTATGACATCCATAATACAGAATGTGTTTGTGTGAATATCATATCAAGTCCCAGAAAACCTTCTCTGTGCTGAAGTCCCAAGTGTTACTAAAGCCTCGGCATGGTTTTGTTTGTGTTCAGAATGTTCCCAAGCCGGGCCACAGGCGGACCGACTCCACCCACAGCAGCAACGAATCAGAATGCACTTACAACTCGGAGTTCGCCGAATCAGAGGAAAGCTCGCGCGGAGGAGAGGTGAGCAGGGCATGCTGGGAATGGGAGGGCTGCCCTCCCTGAAAAGGGGCCAGAGGCGTTTAGATGCACAAGTGGCAAGTTCTGGTTGGTCACCATTGATTTCCATCATCTTTCTCTTGTCATATTTGCTGTGTGGTAACACTCTTGGGCTTCCTGTTTCCCTCTTGTCAGGATGTCACCAAGGCCTCCCTGGACATGTCTCTGTTCCTCAAGCTGCAGAAGAGAGTCACCGAACTGGAGCAAGAGAAGCATTCACTGCAGAAGGAGCTTGACACAAGAGAAGAGCAGTTCCAGCGAGCGAGAGCCAGGGTACGGGACGCATACGCTCGCTGTTGCTACCAACTGTATTATCAGTGGAGATCAGTATAATTCTGTCTCACGTGCCCTGGCTGGTGGTTTTCTTTGTATTATAAATATATTCAATAAGACATATACTTACAGGGTTTCCACTGGGTGCTTGTCCCATGTAGTCTCACCTTGCTAACTAGTTCAATGATTTTGGTCCAGGTTTAAATGGTGTAGGATTTCCTTTTGATTGTATAGAAAGCTCTACAAGTGTTTTGTTTTAATGCAATCACAGCCAGACCCAAGTTCCCTGATGCAGTAATTTTTAAAGTCCATTAATTTTGTTCTGTCTATCTATTGTCCAGTTTAACTGGACAATAAAAGCAAGCTTGCCAAGGCACCCAAATTGCAAGCTGAATGTTCCGGCTTTATGTTTCCTCTCATGCTTTGATCTTTCATTCAGGATGATGAAGAACACAAGAAGGCTCGAGGGGCGGAGCTCGAGTACGAGTCTCTCAAGGTAAAGCCCCAGACCACAGACAGTGCCTCTTTAGCAAAGGGTGACTAACGGTACTACAACAGAGACCACTCTGCGGCTGTTCCTGGTTTGTTGAAAGAGGCATCTTCTCCCACTCGAAAGCCCTACTTTGCATTTCCTATCTTCAGTCGATTTGGCAAATTAAATGGCTCCAGCTGAGTCAGTCAGTTTTGAGCTGTGGTTTTCTAAGTGTTTAATTTGTCCTTGGTGTCTGAACAGTTCAGTGAGATTCAGAAATGTCAAGTGCATGGACTTTGTTTATAACTGTGGAGGGTTTGAGGGTGAGGCAGCCCGGACGGTGATTTGAAGCCTTCGCTGACCGATATCTGACCCCGTCCGTAGCGCCAGGAGCTGGAGTCTGAGAACAAGAAGCTGAAGCACGACCTGAACGAGATGCGGCGGTCCCTGACAGAGAACGCCGGCGCCTCCAAAGCCGCTCCTGGATCGCCCGCCTACAAGGTGCTCCTGGACCAGCTCAACTACTCCAATGAGGAGCTGGAGGTGCGCAAGGAGGAGGTGCTGGTGCTGCGCTCCCAGCTGGTCAGTCAGAAGGAGGCCATGCAGCACAAGGTATGTATCTGATCAGTAAGCTGATAAGTTGCAGGCCAATACATGGGGATACATACTGTGTGTTTCCGTATCTCATGGCCTGGGGCTACTGCAAATGGAACTTACAAATCGCTGCTTTCTGACTAAAATTAACTGCTTTATTTTTTTCTTGCTCTTCTTTCCCACAATGCCTTGCTCCAAGGATGAGAAGGTATTTGTAATTCTCTCTCCCTTCCTGTTGAGCTAAGATGAATGATTGATTAATCGTTGCATTATTAAAAATTTCAGTTCATTTACTGCCATATTTTTAAATGGTGAAATAAGGAACATTGTGTGTGTTATTTGAATCTGATCTGTAGCATTAAAGATGGATTGAGTGCTTGAGGTCTTTAGTTCTTTAGAGGCATCTAATATACTGGTACACAAGAACATAAATAATAGCTCTTCCTCTGCAATCAGACCTTATTAAGTGTCCCTGATCTCTACTTAAATCCCTCCTTGCATTGACCTCTCTTTACTGTAATTAGATTCAGTTTAAAAAAATGCTAAAAAAAATTGAAAAGCGTCATATGTTATTGACTTGTCCTCAGAAGGCCCAAATTCATTGCTGTTATATTGAAAACAGTGAGTAATTCTTGCCATAAAATAGTTTTTGCATTATTACAACTTCCGGTTGCCTGTGACTCATTGGCAAAAACAAAGCTCTTAGTATTTTTTGAGAGGATTTATGACTTTATAACAGTATTCTCCCACAGTAATCACATAATTATATACAAAACCAAACTTCATTTTGCTTAGTCATAGCAGTTTTTAATGAATAAATAACATGCTTGGTATTTTATCATACACTCACTGAGAACTTTATTGATGCAATCATGTCAGCATGGAAGAGAATCTCAGAGTGGAATCCATGCCTCAAAGAATTGAGGCTGTTTTGAGAGCAAAGGGAGGCCCTACCCAGTATTACCTGGTTCCTAATAAAGTGCTCAGTGAGTATATTTTCAGCAGCAGATGCTGTTATACCGTCAAAAAGACATATGGGGACATTATGGTGAGATACATGCATGCCAGAAAAACCAAGCCCTGGAAGAGCAGCTGCTTACTGAATAACACCAGGGATCATGTAGACAAACATCCTGTCAATTTAGCAATGGGGAGGACTGTGCTCGTGGTCATTATTTAGAAATAAATATGAACTAGAGCTAGAAAATAGCAAAAAATCTAAATCAAATAAAGCTTCATGCCAGAAAAAAAAAAGGCTGTGATGGGTTGTTAATATGGTGTGGAGAGCTTGCTTTTACAGCTAGTCTTGTGTTCAAGTTTTCACAGTTTAATAACATTCCTGGTCATTGGTGAACGATGCCATTTTTAAATGACACAGATGACATATCAGAGTGTCTTTTCCGAGAGAATTTGCGGTGTTATGTAGTGATGTGGAGATGGGAGTTTTTAGCTGAAGCGCGACCATTAGCTGTGTGTTCCTCCCCTCCTGCAGGAGACCATGACGGACCCGGTGTTGTACATGGAGGACGTGCAGAAGATGAAGGATCCTGGGGAGATCACCAAGGCTTACATTGGGCTTAAAGAGACCAACAGGTACCCCCTGCGGAATCTAGCCCCGTGCTGTCACCCTCACACACACACACACACACACACACACACACTGTGCATTTGAGTTCAGTGAATCTGGACTCATCCCTGGCTGCAGTTACATTTGTGAGTGTGTCTGAGGGTCAGGTGATTCATCCTCACCCTGGGTGACCTGTTACCTTCCAGGTGAGCTGATAAGCTGTATTCATAAAAAAGGTGTCTGTGCACGACTGCAGTTGTGTTTTTACTGTGAGCACAGCGCTGTTCCAGTGAGATATACTGTCATGAACACAAAAGATTTCCAAAAGCCAGAACCCAGTGAGTTCAGGTGTGAGCTGTTGCTCCATGCCCTTTTCCTCAGCATAAAGCCTTCAGCTGCTTCAGATGGGGGCTCATCCCTGTGGCTGTAATACAGTTCCATGATAGGATACGTGGTCCCCCCCAAAGTTTTAAAACATTACTGGCCATCCATGCCGCATGTGAGACAAGACTCCACTGTATGCCTTATCTATATTCTCTGTTTGGTCCAGGTCCCCCAACAGGTCCCCCAGCAGGTTTTTGCATAAGCCCCTCGACGTGGCCGAGCTGGTGAATAGGGTCAGGTAACTGGGGAGGGACAGGCGACTGCATCGTGCTTGAACACGCTGTCCCACTGAGAGCGCATTCCCGCCGTAGAGACCCGCGTGGGTGGCTACAGTGCACCGTGTGCGCACGTGACCCTGGTGCGCGCATGAGGAATGGTGCTTTGACCAGAGTGCGCTGCAGTACGGAGAATGGCTTTCTGCCAGGTTTACCACTAACATCATTATTTTTTAGTGCTAAATTGCGGGGAAGGCGCAATCTGGCCACCTTGCTTAACTACTTACTTACTTTGAGTGGCAGTCGATTTCAAAGTTAATGAAATTATCGTTCCGGTAACATAGATAATTTGCAAAAAAGGAACACTTGCATGCTGGATAAGACGTTTTTAATGATGCAAACGTAAATTAAAAGGAAAACCGGAAAATCTTCAGTACAATGTTACCAAGACAAGCTATTAACCCTTTATATGCCTAATATGCTGCTTAAAGGCAGCTGAACGGTTGGACCCTCTGGCTGTAGAGGCTCATTACTAATGGCATGGCAGCATGAAGGGCCCATTTTAACACTGACTGAAAAAACACAACCTCAATGTCCCTTAAACAGAGCACAGTGTGCATGGATAACCTTAGTCCCTCTCAAAAGCTCCGTCTGTCTCATTTGTGTTTATTGCTTATGTATTTATCATTTTACCATTAATTATTGCTGTTTTGTTCATTGTCATATTAACTTTTGTTTGTAGTGTGTGTATTCCCCGATTTGTTTTGCTTCTTTTGTTGAGTACACAGCATTGAACTTGATGGCCCACTGAACTGAATTTGTATGATTAACCAGTAAAAAGGTGTACTGGCTGTTCTCTGTATTTTCACACTAGACCAGCCGAGTTTTATTAAAATTTTAATAGCCAATAACTGAATTGGTTGCAGTTAAACATAAATACAGATTTTAATTTATTTGATTTTGATCCAAAAAGTAGCCCAGCAAAATTTAATAAAAGCTAAAATATAAAAATCTGGGGTTATATGTGCCTGTATCTTACACTAAAAATATGTTGCTGCAACCATTTTGAAAAGACAATAGAATAATAGAATAATTAACAAGTGAGTAACAAATGAAAATCCTGTTGACAGAATGTTTTTACATTGTCTCTAGAAGGCTCTCCCTGTCATAATATCCTTCTTGGTGACTGTAGCAGTTACAAACATGAGATTAATGGATGATATGCCTTACAGATTTATTTGGCAAGATGTGATGAGCCCAGTTAACCCCACCTTCAAGTTCACCATAAACAAGTAGCTGCGATGTCTGAAATTAGTGTGATGATTCAAAACAAAACACTTTAACAGCCTTGTCTGGTCTAGTGTTAAAAACAAACAGCCAGAGGAGCATTGGGCCAGTTCATCAAATTATTATGTTGCTTAGTTATGTGTTGCCTCTCCCCCATCTCTCTTATTTCACACTATCGCTCACCACCCCATCTCCCTTTTATTTTGTCCTTTGTTTGTTTTTGTTTTTTTTGCTTGTCAGAGCCCCCATTCCAAACTTCCGTGAGCTGAATGAGGATGGAGAGCTTTGGCTGGTTTATGAAGGGTTAAAGGAGACAAACAGGTTAATTAACCATGTTTTCCCGGAAGTCTATGCGGAGGGACTGGGGTTTGGTGGGATCATGGGGCTGTGCTCGCTCTCTCCGTCTCTCTCCCACATCCAATGCTCTCACATGCCCGTTTTACGGTGAAGACACACTGCTCGCGGCTCCCACCTCCATTCATTTTCAATGGGAGGTGGGGGGGGGCACCCCTGCAAAGCATGTAGGGATAGGTTGCGGCATGGGACAAGTGGTTGAAGTGGCGGGGGGCGGCTCGAAAGTTCTGAAGTTTATATCCAAGCCCCTGGTGGCACCACCCCACCTCGCAGTAACCAATAAGATTTCAATTATTGTCACACATTAGTTCCCCATTCATTAGTTCTGTTGTCACGGAAGGCGTTTATACAATAGCCTGAATTCCTACCTGCAAGTTTAACATTTAATTGAAGGGTAAATCGGCACTAAAGCTGGCTAGCTTGTTCTGATCAATACAAACAACATCGTTGCTACGCAGTAACATTCGCAAAAGTCTCATGTTAAACAGAAGGATACCAGCACTAAAGCTGGCTAGCTGAACTGTTCTGATCAATAGGCTATGAACGATAACACGCTACACTGCACCTGCCACGATGGGCTTCTTATATGAATCCATGCAAACAATAATAAAAACAATACTACGTGATGTCCCTATAATGATCAAAAACGAAGTGATAATGTAACCTTGTTGATATCAAAATTAATAAAGTTCATGAATTTCCCCATTCCACAGTCTGAGAGCACATAAAAATAGGGCAATAATATAGCCAGCTCAAACCACATACAAAATGCAATCTTACATTTTCATGATTTTTAGGTTTTATTTAGACAATGAACCCCGTTGAAATTTAACGAACACGACTGTCAGTCGAACACCCGTGTCATTGTATGCCCATAAGCGATTGAGTGACATGGGTGTGGCGCCGGCAGCTTTATTGCAGTGTGTCTTCATCGTTAGTCACTCACTCAGCAGCCTACCATGGCTGTCCTCAGTCTTCAATGCAACCGGTAGACCTTCTTTCACAACCCAACCCAACCCAACCCAACCCAACCCAACCCACAGCCCTGTGTGACCTTTCCTGGTCAGCACACACAGTGAGCATAGAACAAAGAACACACAAACACACACAGTGAGCATAGAGCAAAGAACACACACACACAGTGAGCACAGAGCAAAGATCACACACACACAGTGAGCACAGAGCAAAGATCACACACACACAGTGAGCACAGAGCAAAGAACACACACACACACACACAGTGAGCACAGAGCAAAGAACACACACACACTGAGCACAGAGCAAAGAACACACACACACACACACAGTGAGCACAGAGCAAAGAACACACAGGATCGCGCTGCTGTGCCCTGCTCCGCTGCACTCTGCGTACCGCGCTTTTCCCGCTACATCAGTGGGACCTGGGCATCTCCCACTCACCTCACCACACAGCCTGCAGTGCAGCATGGGTTCCAATCCCCGTTCTCTCACCTCAGATCCACTGTTGAGCGGTTATGTGTATATCACATTTGCAGGGATGGACCCTGCGACGTTCTGCCCAGGGGACACTCTCCAGTGTGGCCTCATTGGGGCAAGCGTTTCTCTGCCGTCTTTGGTTCTGTCTCATCGGCGTGGTGGCAGGGATCCTTCATATCTTCTGCCGTGTTTTTGTCTCTCTGCCCCCATCACTGCTGTAGGAATATTCATGTCTTTCAAAAATGTTTCATGTTTTTTTTTTTTTTTTTTGTAATTTGCATATCTAAGAAGCTTTCCTGTTTGTACAGTTAATCTGAAGCAAAGTTGATAAATTCCAGTGATGGGAATTTGAGAAGCCCTCAGAGTGAAGTGTGTGGTGTTGGTGGCAGGATGCAAAAGCACAGAGTCGGGGCTTAAAGCACGCTCGGGGGTCTCTGGGACTGAAGGGCTGGTAGCTTTGCTTCTCCCGGTCGGCGCGCTTGCTGGACGGCCCGAACCTCCACACGCTATGCTTCAGGCATGGAGTGGGCTTTGTTGTTGAATGCGGTCCCCCCTGAACTCCTTTCCCACCCCGCCCTCCCTCTCTCCCTCTCTCCCTCTCTCCCTCTCTCCCTCTCTCCTCTCCCTCCCTCTCTCTCTCTGCCTCTCTCCCTCCCTCCCTCCATCCCCCTTCTCTCTTCCTCCCTCTCTCCTTCTCTCTCTCCTCTCCCTCCCTCCCTCCCACCCTTTCTTCCTCTTTCTCCTCTCCCTCTCTCTCTCCCTCCCTCCCTCCCTCCCACCCTTTCTTCTTCTCCTTCCCTCCCTCCCTCTCTCCCTCTCTCCCTCTCCTCCCCCTGCCCAGGCTGCTGGAGTCCCAGCTGCAGATGCAGAGGAAGGGGCATGATAATGAGGTGGAGGCGCTGAGAGGGGAGCTGCACAGCATGAAGGAGGAGAATAACAGGCAGCAGCAGCTCCTGGCCCAGAACCTGCAGCTGCCCCCGGAGGCCCGCATCGAGGCCAGCCTGCAGCACGAGATCACCCGCCTCACCAACGAGAACCTGGTGAGCCCCTGGCCTCACCCTCTCGCCCTCTCACCCTCTTCCCTCATTCGCTCCTTACCCCTATTCATCCACTTTCCTACCCCCACTCTCATACCCTCTCTGTTATCCTGTTTTCCCCTCATCCATTCTTCTCATGGTTACTCTTCCATTCCTTCGCCATCTTCCTATCTCCATCTCCATCTAACTTCATCTCACCCTTTACCTCATCTGCCCATCTGACAGTGGTCCTCTCACTCTTTACCTCATCTGCCCATCTGACAGTGGTCCTCTTACCCTTTCACCCTCTCCCTACATTACCCCCTTCCTTATTCTTCATCAGTTCCCCTCAACCTCTCACTTTAACCCCCCCTGTCTCCTCCTGATAATGAAGAGAGAAGGATGTATTTTTTTACACTGCCACCGCAGGTCTGGTTTTCCAGCACAGTGAGCACAGTATGCTCTATGTCTTTATGTTGTTTTGGTTTTCTAACTCATTTTCATCCATTTTGTTACTAGTCATATTGATATTAAGAGATTGAACTTTATGCACCATATTTGTGTCTGTTCATATATGCAGTGCAGACCAGCATCATTGTGGATAATTTTTTTAAATTCTTTCTGATTAAACCAAGTAAGCTGATCATACTAGTGGACTAGTCTAGTCTAGAACTGACTTCGTCCATAATGTTAACCTCCTCTTTTTGGCGTACAATGATTTAAAAAGAAGAAACGTAGGCTAAAAACCATACTAATTCTTCACCAGAGAAATGTGTTAATAAAACCATAACCCTATGTGAGAAAGAGTTATACATGTTGAATAATGAATTTTTTTTATGGTAAGTATTACTGCAGCCAGCTGCTGGTACTCATGTTTGTGGGTTTTACCACACAGGAAATGCTCATGGATGACCCCAACAAATATCAAGAGTATCGGCTGTTGGTTTTGCGGCGGATGGTTGTATGTAGTGTTGTCAGACGGCAGTGTGTGTAATCTATGTGTGTGTGCGTGTGCATTAACAGCACCCCGATCCACCGTCTGCTGTATGCTTCACTGGGCAGTGTCAAACCCAAGTCCAGCTCTAACTCATTCAGCTGCTGTGTCTTCCCTCTCTCTTATCTCCCGTTGTCTCTATAATCTCCATTTACTGGGTGATGGAAGTACATATTTCTTCAGCACACCAAGAGAATATTCTTTATTAAAACCAAAGATTTCGTGTTTTTTACTGCTTATGACAGACTTGTTCGATGAGGAAAGACTTTGCTTCCATCATTCCGACTAGATACAGACTGTTGAATCCCAATAACATGCAATCAAAATGTTTGTTTGACCGGCTTCCCTGGCACTGCAAAAGATGTGGTCTACTAAAATCCTACACTTTTTGTTTTGATTCCTTATCTTTATTGCTGCTAAATCTTTTGTCATTCTCTCTGTAATATGAGTCTAACAGAACCCTCTGCACACATGCACACACACACACACACACACACACACACACACACACAAACACATGCATTCGCACACACACACACACACACAAACATACATACATGCATACACACACACACACACACACACACACACACACACATTTTCACACACACTCACACATGCATTCGCGCACACACACACTTGTATTCTAGGATCTCATGGAGCAACTGGAGAAACAGGACAAGACTGTCCGCAAACTGAAGAAGCAGCTGAAAGTCTTTGCCAAGAAGATTGGAGAACTGGAATGTAAGCTTTAGCACATGACTCCAATGAGATGATGTTGCATTGTCGGTCAGACCTGTCCTTAAATTACTTCCCAATAGTTCACATAGAATCATTTTCTGCATATACAGTCTTAAAACTCCAAATGATTGTAAGTAAATGTAAAAAAATAGGGATTTCTTTCCATTTATTGGTACACCAAGATTACAACTGTTCAATGAATCCAGGCCTAGATAATTAGGGTAGGTAGGTGGGGTAGGCATGTACAAGGGACATTGCTGTATTACCAGTGTAACTATGTCCTTTGACCCCGTGTTCCCAGTGGGGGGTCAGGTGGAGAATGTGTCCCCCGGGCAGAACGTGGACGAGCCCATCCGGCCGGTCAACATCCCCCGCAAGGAGAAGGACTTCCAGGGCATGCTGGAGTACAAGAAGGAGGATGAGCTGAAGCTGGTGAAGAACCTCATTCTGGGTGCGTCACCTCGGCCTTCCTGCTGTCTGATCCTCATGTGCCCTGCAGTCTCGGCTCACCGTGTCCTGCTGGGTCTTAATGTCCCCCAGTTAAGGGGGCTCTGAGTTTGTTGCCATTTTAGTCCCTTATTGCACATCTTCTAAAGAATATTTTTTTAAATATATCAGAATGCAAAAAAGGACTACAAAGTTGTTAGTGTATATGTAATGGATGCAGTCATCAGTGAGTGTAGGTCCTCCATGCTGACCCTGTGCTGGTCCTGTCTCTTCCCTGCAGAGCTGAAGCCCCGCGGCGTGGCCGTTAACCTCATCCCAGGCCTGCCCTCCTACATCCTCTTCATGTGCCTGCGCCATGCCGACTATCTCAACGACGACCAGAAAGTGCGAACACTACTCACCTCCACCATCAACAGCATCAAGAAGATCCTGAAGGTACGTTGTGTGTGTGTGTGTGTGTGCACGTGTGTCCGTGTGTCCATGCACATGTGTGAGACCGCTCTCACTTTCTTATTAAAAGCCATCATTTCAAATCTTCCAGGGATAGTGCACCTACACAAATGGTTTGTGTTCACTTTAGAGTTTAATCCATGCTGTCCTTGTACGGCCATATGTTTATATTCACTTTGCAGTTGTCTGTGTGATGAGATAAAAAATTTGAATTAAGTTGCTTCTAGCTTCTAGTTTTTGGAGCCGATATATATATGTTAATGAGCTGGGAAAGAATAGACATTTGAATGGCTGTCTCTGCTGTTATATAAAACTCAGCGTATAGTGTGCAGTAGCATCCCTACAGTGTACTGTAAGATTAAACTTAATTCAGTCACTTTACTGGGTTGTGTTTAACGTTTCTAAATTTGAACATTATGAGTGCAGTTACAGCTTTCCATACATCTTTCCACACCAGCTTGTGACTCTTTGATTGTAATACTGCGCATTTCTCCCACTGAACCTGTCCTGGATCAGCAACTGCTTCCCGTGTTGACCTCTGACCACCTGTGAATGACAAATCCGTGTTCCTCGATGTCGTTTGAAAATACCATCCTCCTCTTTTGTTGACAGAAACGAGGGGACGACTTTGAGACCGTCTCTTTCTGGCTGTCCAACACATGCCGCTTCCTGCACTGTCTGAAGCAGTACAGTGGAGAGGAGGTAAGGCAGGAGTGCTCCTTGGTGTTTGTGTTGGCCCTGACCCTCATGGCTGCCATGTTTGGCCACTGCTCATGGCTGTGCTGTGTGTCTTCCCCACAGGCCTTCATGATGCACAACACTCCCAGGCAAAATGAGCACTGCCTGTCCAACTTCGACCTGGCTGAGTACCGGCACGTGCTGAGCGACCTGGCCATCCAGATCTATCAGCAGCTCATCAAGTGTATGGAGAACATCCTGCAGCCAATGATAGGTAAGATTACTACATTCACGTCCTGTACAGATATAGATTGTAACATAACATGCATGACATGTCTCTCTGTGTTTGTGTGTGTGCGTGTGCTTATGTGCCGCGGTTTCTGTTTCTGTTTCTGTGTGTGTGGGTTTGTCTCTCTGTTTCTATATGCACACGTGTATGTATGTGTGTGTGTGTGGTTTGTCTCTCTGTTTCTATATGCACACATGTGTATGTATGTGTGGGTGTGTCTCTCTGTTTCTGTTTCTATGTGTATGTGTGTGGGTGTGTCTCTGATTCTGTTTCCATGTGTATATGTGTGGGTGTGTCTCTGATTCTGTTTCTATGTGTATGTGTGTGGGTGTGTCTCTGATTCTGTTTCTATGTGTATGTGTGTGGGTGTGTCTCTGATTCTGTTTCTATGTGTATGTGTGTGGGTGTGTCTCTGATTCTGTTTCTATGTGTATGTGTGTGTGTGTGTCTCTGATTCTGTTTCTATGTGGGTTTGTGTGGGTGTGTCTCTCTGCTTCTATTCTTATTTGCATGCTTGTGTTTATGTGTGTGTGTGTGTGTCTGTGTGATTGCGTGTAGTTTCGGGAATGCTGGAGCACGAGACGATCCAGGGTGTGTCGGGGGTGAAGCCCACGGGCCTGAGGAAAAGGACCTCCAGCATCGCGGACGAGGGCACCTACACCCTGGACTCCATCCTGCGCCAGCTCTCCTCCTTCCACTCCACCATGTGCCAGCACGGCACCGACCCCGAGCTCATCCAGCAGGTGGTGAAGCAGCAGTTCTACATCATCGGCGCCGTCACCCTCAACAACCTGCTGCTGCGCAAAGACATGTGCTCCTGGAGCAAGGGCATGCAGATCAGGTACCAACCAGGGGGCCGGGGGTAACAGCCAGGGACCCGGGGCTCGGGAGGGGGAACAGCCAGCCTACAGTCAGGGAGGCGGGGCCAGGGTGCTGGGGGGAACAGAGAATGTGGGGCACAATGCCAAGTTGAGAGCCATCAAAATTATAACTTTGACCTTGTTTAAAGCTGACCTTTCCTAGCATGTCCAATCCCATAACAGCTTTGTATGAAGCAGGCCGATGTAGCCTACCACTACTAGCAACATGAGCCCAGACAGGGACATTTTACGAGGGCAACATGGCTGAGTTAGCCCAATTAGTTTAGTTTAGTTGACATTTTGGGATAAACCCATTTCTGGTTTCACAAAGCGAGACAATTTACTTATTATTGTGGCGTGTTACAGTTTAAGGAACGAACAACTATCTGCATGAATGACCAGATTTAATCTGCGTCGATACTTCCCATGTGTAGTCACTGCCTTATTTGGTATTGAATGCAGTGTTAGATTCTTATCATGTGAAAGCAACGTAAGGGTTTTTCCATTTTGTAGACATTGCTCACAGGCTCTGCAGTTGCAATCACATACAGTTGTGTTCAAAATAATAGCAGTCCAACATGACTTACCAGATCAATCACTGTTTTTGGTAGAAAATATATTACTACATGGCAAATAATGTACCAGTAGGTGTAGTAGAGTCATAGAAAACCAACAGACCCAACATTCATGATACACATGCTCCTGAGTCTGTGTAATTGAATAATTAATTGAAAGAGGCGTGTTCAAAATAATAGCAGTGTGGAGTTCAATTAGTGAGGTCATTCATTCTGTGAAAAAACAGGTGTGAATCAGGTGGCCCTTCTTTAAGGATGAAGCCAGCACATGTTTGAATGCATTTCTCTCTGAAAACCTGAGAAAAATTGGTCGTTCCAGACATTGTTCAAAAGAACAGCGTACTTTCATTAAAATGTTGATTGGAGAGGGAAAAAGCGTATAAAGAAGTGCAGAAAATAATAGGCTGCTCAGCTAAAATGATCTCCAATGCTTTAAAATGGAAAGCAAAACCAGAGAGACGTGGAAGAAAACTAAAGACTACCGTTCGAATGGATCGAAGAATAGCCAGAATGGCAAAGACTCAGCCAATGATCAGCTCCAGGGTGTTCAAAGACAGTCTGAAGTTACCGGTGAGTACTGTGACAATTAGAAGACGCCTGTGTGAAGCTAATCTATCGGCAAGAAGCCCCCACAAAGTCCCACTGTTAAAAAAAGACACGTGCTGAAGAGGATACAGTTTGCCAAAGAACACATCAACTGGCCTAAAGAGAAATGGAGAAACATTTTGTCAACTGATGAAAGTAAGATTGTTCTTTTTGGGTCCAAGGGGCGCAGGCAGTTTGTCAGACGACCACCAAACACTGAATTCAAGCCACAGTACACTCTGAAGACAGTGAAGCATGGTGGTGCAAACATCATGATATGGGGATGTTTCTCTTGCTATGATGTCGGGCCTATTTATCGCATACAAGGGATCATGGATCAGTTTGCCTACATCAAAATACTTGAAGAGGTCATGTTGCCTTATGCCGAAGAGGAAATGCCCTTGAAATGGGTGTTTCAACAAGACAACGACCCCAAACACACCAGTAAGCGAACAGCATCTTGGTGCCAGACCAACAAAATTAAAGTTATGGAGTGGTCAGCCCAATCCCCGAACCTTAATCCATTTGAAAACTTGTGGGGTGACATCAAAAATGCTGTTTCTGAGGCAAAACCAAGAAATGCAGAGGAATTGTGGAATGTTGTCAAATCATCCTGGGCTGAAATACCTGTTCATAGGTGCCAGAAGTTGGTCGATTCCATGCAACACAGATGTGAAGCAGTTCTCAGGAACCATGGTTATTCAACTAAATATTAGTTTAGTGATTCACAGATTTTTCAGTTTATACAGTAAATATTTGAGTTTGTAAAGAAATGCAGACACTGCTATTTTTTTGAACGGCCCAATATTAATTTTTCTTCATTTTCTGTAAAGTAATTCATGTTTTGATTTACGATATAATGTGCAGTGTTCCCAATGCATCGAAATAAAAACTATTATAAGGATTTTGAGCTTTACTCACGTTTTTAAACACACTGCTATTATTTTGAACACAACTGTATCTTTCGCATAGCCGTTGTCATATTTCCGTCACACAAAGGTGCTGCAGCTTCTAGTTTGAGTGGAGCAGATTCTTGGGGCTCGTAGTCAGGGGTGCGTGTGCGTGGGTTCTGATGCTCTGCCGCCCCGGCCTGCAGGTACAACGTCAGCCAGCTGGAGGAGTGGCTGAGGGATAAGAACCTGATGATCTGCGGGGCCAAGGAGACCCTGGAGCCCCTCATCCAGGCCGCTCAGCTGCTGCAGGTGAAGAAGAAGACCGATGAGGACGCAGAAGCCATCTGCTCCATGTGCAACGCCCTGAGCACCGCACAGGTACACCCACCTCACACCCTCTCTCACTCCCGTTCCTGTCTTCAGACGCTGGTTACACCCCGCACCCTGACCAGAGCTCTCCGTCCAGCATCCTCAGTCCACCAGGCCCATCTATACCGGCACCAGACCTGGGTCAAATACGTCATTGTTTCTGATTCAAATCATTTTCTGTGCTCAGTTGATCTTGCTTGGTGCCATTGAACCAACCAAGATTACCAGATGGGGAGTGCTTCTATTTTTTGAGAGTGTTTCATAGCTTCCAATGCACCAAACTAGCTCAATAAAGCGTAGACAATTATTTGAATCCAAGAGGATTACGTATTTGACCCAACTCTGATCACCTGCCAGCCCAGTTCTTCTCTTCCCCAATGGTGGAAGGATCTTCTCTAATCAGTCCGGAGTGCAGATTCACTGCCTCTTTTCAGCAAATGTCTAAAAAACTTTTCTGACTACAGACTACTTATATTTATATTATTATATTATCATGTTAGCTTTTGTGGTGTTTCCTTACTGTGTAAAATGTGCTGAAGTTGTTTTGGCTAAAAGCTTCTGCCAAATGTCTAACTCTAAACTGGAGATTGGAACTACAGTTGTTATGACCTCAGCAACCACCGTATACTCACCTGCTTACTTTTGTGCCCCCAGATTGTGAAAGTGCTGAACTTGTACACACCAGTGAATGAGTTTGAGGAACGGGTTTCCATATCGTTCATTCGAACCATACAGGTGAGCTCTGAACGATGTGCTTGCCTAAAGACAAGAGTATCGCATGCATAAGTGTGCACACGCTTGTGTGTGCATACAGTGCATGTACGTGTGTGTGTGCATTCTCGTGCAAGCATGCTGTCTAATGCTTAGTCTCTCTTGATTCCTTATCAGACTCGTTTACGGGACCGGAAGGAGTCACCACAGCTGCTCATGGACACCAAGATCATCTACCCTGTCACATTCCCCTTCAACCCCTCCTCACTAGCCCTGGAGTCCATCCACATCCCCAGCAGTCTGAACCTGGGTTTCCTCACACGCGTGTAGAGGCAGTCTGAGCCAGGACTTTCTCACAGGCGTGTAGAGGCAGTCTGAACCAGGACTTTCTCACACGCGTGTAGTGGTAGTCTAAACGAGAGCTTCCTCACACAGAGCTGTCTGTCACAGTAATCAGTCATTAAAGGCTTAAAGGAGTAACTGTAGTTGTATTGAGTGTCCCCTTAACAACAAACCTTAACAGCCAAGTAGGTCAGGTGTATTATTCATTATGATTGGAAGCATGTGTTCAGGTTCTCACAATTCTTGGCCTCTTATAGGAATGGATGGTGCACTAAACCCAGATTTTGTGAAGGACTGTGGTCATGCGTTTCGATGTATTCAGTTTTTTTACACATTGCTCAACTTGGCAGTGTTTTGGTCGATGCATCACAATGCTCAATGACTGTGCCACAATGCTTCTATTTTATTATATATAATGCGTGTGTATATATACACACTCTTTTGAATCTTCCCTCCTTTGAATATTGTTTTTCCCTGAGAAAGAAACATTCAGGGATTGATTGCTCTCCAAATCATTTCAACGTCTGGAAAAGGAAAGCTGATGGCATAGAGTGTAATGTGTCATATATTTATGTTCGTAAGAGAAAATGTCTAGAATAATTTAATAAAAGGTCCATAGTGAACTATTTAACATAGATGTTTATTTGTTACCGCAGGTATTGTGTTTTTACTTAGCACACTTATAGTAGATAGCAGCTGTGTTTTGTGTAATTTGCATATCCAGGAATATAGTACCTATGCACAGCAGCATATAGATTTAAAGTTAAATTCTCCTAAATACCAATGCTGTTTACAACTCTTAGATTTAAGCTTGATTATTACAGATGTGACTGTGGGCCATGGTAGAATGTGAAATCACTTCTGAGCTTTCATAGTGTCTGCTGGGACGGTCAAGGACCTCTACCCTTAGGGTCTAGAGCACATGCACGTGTGTGTGCTTGTGCGTATGTTTGTGATTAACACTGATGCTATTGGCTGTTTCCACTGTTACATGTCTCCCCAACGCCTAATGCCTTACACCAACACTGTGAGGACGGTCCCCTCACAGCGTCCATTCTGGTCCTGATTGAGCTCCTCTACCATGGAATCCACTGTCTTGTAAGCGCAAAAACACTGGATATTTCCCCCTGAGTTACTGACTGACTGATTTCTCTTTAAACATGTTTTGAACAGCCTCAGTTATTTATTCTATCATTCAAAAACTGTTAAAGGAGGTGTTTATCCTGAAAACTAAAATCACTTTGGATGCATGTACTGTTGAATGATATTATCAAGCAACACTGTATAGCTTTCCCCCCCATATTTATTTTGCTTTTGACAGGCTAGTAGCGTCACCTTGAAGGTGCGGAACCGCTTTTGTGATGAATGCCGTCAGCTTTTGCGCCAGCAGCAGTCAATGTAAAAATGAACTAATGCTGCATTCTCTCCTTAATCTATAATGTAGGAAAAATATACATACATCACACCAATTTATGTAGCAGTTGCCAGACGCTTGCTTTATATGCTGTATTTAGTTAGAAACATAGCAGCTCCATCTAAAGCAAACCCTTGGGATTCAGTTACCATGTATTTTCCGCCTTTTGAATATTACACTTGAGCGAGACATAGCAGTGATCATATCTAGTGTACTATGCAGTCAGTTATAAATGAACCTGCATGCTCATAGTTCTTCTGGTGACACCCGCAGAGAGTAATACGCAAGCATTGTTTACCCAAAGACGTACAGTTTTGATCAGACACGCTAGCTATCCTTCTGTCTATGAAGACTGTAGACTATAAAGTGAGCCTATGCCATCCCATGCCTTAGTCATCCTCTTGTTTCCATGGCTTCATGTGCGTCATCTATCGCCGGTCTGTGCATTGTACTGTACATTACTGTACATTGGTCCACCTTGTAAGCAAAACGTTAAGTGTTCATGCTACCCATTGTGAGCCGTACAATGTTAGGATTCATACATATTGTACCTTGCCACTTTTAAATCACATACTCATATCATGAGCATTTTGGTGTGCAATATGAGCCCTTATTAATGGTATAGTAAGGCCCTTATCAATGTCACTGGGACCACCCATGGTATATTGTAAATTTGCCTTCTGTCATTTATGTTAGGGTATTATGTGTACTGGAATAGGAATTGTTTAAGTATGTATGTGTATGTATGTATGTGTCCGTGTGGGTGTGTGGGTGCGTGTGTGCATGTGTGCGTGTGCGTGTGCATGTGTGTGTGTGCGTGTGCATGTGCACATGTCCACAAAATTGGATTCTACTGGAAAATAATGTATTTAAACTTTATCAGTTTCACTGTTTTTGGTTTCATTCAGTTATTCAGATGTAATTTATTGTTGTATTATTTGCAATATATTCATTGCACACAGCCTTATGAGTTGATGGTATATCTAGCATATGACGATATTTTGTTATTGTTTGTCTCTGCAGTATTTTGTAACATCCCTGGGGGGGTTAGAGGACAAAGTGAAGACTGGTCAAACCTGAGATTAAAGAGATTAGGATGTGTGTAGCCCCATTAATTACCCCCAGTGAACCTTCAACAGTATTTGTTTATGCACTTTTTAAGATTTTTTTTTTTTCTGAGGAATCCCAATAAATAGCAGTAGTAGTAGTTTACTAGAATAAAAATAAAAAAAACATTTTAAATGTAGTAGATTCAAGTCACCACATTAAATTTTGAATTTGTATGGATGTTTGCTGACTGTTGAGAGTAAGTTGCATTGACTAATTAAAAACCTGTACACTAAATTCTCTTGTCATCTCAAGTACCATTTCAAATTGGTTGTCCAATAAAACAAACTCTGGTCTAAAGCAACTATTTTGAAATATCTTTGTTTTGATTTATTTATATTTTTCCCATAGCAATGACTGCCATACTTCCTTTTGCTTTTTTGATTTTGGTATCGACTGGCAAGTGTGTCAGCAATATTTTAGTGTCACCTTGTTCCATGCAAAATATCTACATTTCAGTAGGCCTCTTAGGACTTACATCTGTATAGAGGTGCATTTTGCTACTGTAGACAGCACTCTGCACCTGCAATCATTTTGTGGCTCTGTGATATTGATTTTGGGGGCCATCTTTGAAATGGTGACAGAACAGAATGTAACGGGAGATAATTCAGTCAAACAGGCAATTGTTTAAATAATCCAAACCCAATCAATCATGAAGTTAGAAGATGGTATGGGCATCAACCATTTCACAAATACTCTATATGATTGGATACATATTGAGGGTCTGGACTAACAGTTTAAAGTAACTAACAGATATGAAATCTTCACATAAAACTGTTCACATCTTAAAATCAGCTTTTCTCCTGTAAATCTGGGCATCCATGACACATCACGCAAAATAAACTGTAAATAATAGTTCAGAGATGCTAATAAGAGTAAAACTTCTGCTGAGAATATGAACTTGCTTCTGTAGGACATTTTACCTGACGGATGTTCCAGAAACAGGTCATATTGAAGAACAGCAAATGTGAAGATTTAAACTGTTAGTAGTTCACAGTAGTTGTAATTGGTACAGGTAACTGTGTTCACTATACAATGTGTGTACTAAGGTACAAGAACTGTCAAATCTGTATTGACAAATAAAGGAATTCAGCACTGTAGATGCATTTGTTTGGGTTTTCTTTTTCTTTTCTTTTTTTTACAAAATATTGGTTAAATGCTTTGCACCATTTTATAGAAATACTAATAACTTTTTGCTGATCATTAAAAAGTTGACATGCCCATTATTATGAATGAGTATTTCATTTGGTGTACAAAATAGAAAGTAATTTTAGGGTTGAAATTAAATAATGTGTGTTTGGCGCCATGGGATGAGGTACATTACAGTACATTGTATTACATTACATTATAGTCATTTAGCAGATGCTACTGTAGTTTATTTGTTGCAGTCCAATTCAGAGTACAGGCTTGGTCTTGGTTAAGCAAATCAGCAATATATTTTGTAAATAAAGTTAATTTGAGCAAGCTTCTTTTTTTCATAAATGCCTTGTAAATCATGTCATTGTTCATTTATTTTCGTCATAATTACCTTATAAATTGTGTTGTTCATTTCAGCCCTTTATGTGTTGACAGGCTGAGTGCATATTCACTATCGCCACTGAGAGTGCACTTAGAGTACCATTGGTGGACAAAGAACTATAAGTAGACCTGAGGGAGACTCTTCAGCCATTGGTCCACTCTCATTCCATTAGTCGATACATCCCACCACAGGAGGGATGTAAACGTACCCTAAAACATGAGATGCTTTAGTCAGGCAAGGAAAGCACATTAACTCAGCTAATTTATCTTTAGTGCCTAAAAAGTTTATTCAACTCTCACCAGTATTAATATAATACTACATAACAGGTTGTGCTTTGTGAAATACACTTGATAATGAAATTTGACATCTGACAAGCCAGAATTGTAGACATCTGACAAGTCAGGAAAATCGACCGTAAACAGGTTGTTGCGGAAACAACGCTATGTGAACGTGTTGCGAATGGAAGGTATCTAAGGAGGTGAAACATATGCCTCGGGGCACACTGAATGATACTGTTTTCTTAATGTTTGACAAATTATTTTGGAGGAGGAATGTACCCTGAAAACATTTTAGAAATGTATGTGTATGTAATCATGCATGAAAAATGGAAGTTGCATCTTTAATTTTTTGTATCTCATTTATTAAAATAGATTGGATTGGCCTTGTGTACTTGACTGAGCATCTTTCCAGTGACGTCACTGCAGTTTCTCCAGCTGGAATCGCACCGCACGGGCGTTTAACCGGCAGACCACGACAAAACAGTTCCATCTAGAGAGCTCCTTTTTATGCCAAAAATGGCTACTCAGGAGCTGCAGCCAAACGAGACCCTGGCGACGCTGAAAACGGAGTCGGAGACCCTCAAGATAAAGCTGGAGGAGGAGAGGGCGAAACTGCATGATGTCGAGCGTGAGTGCTGGGAAGGAGGCCTCGGAAATTATATTTCTGATGAGATAATGGAAGCAGTCAGATTACTAACATTAACCTTGTATTCATATTAAATGTGTTCATTAAAATCTGTAATTGTCGCGCAGTGTTAATATGGGGTTGTTTTTTTAACCGTGCGTGCATGCGTTGGTCCTGAACCATGACTAGCTTCCAGCAGTTTATTATTGTAGCCTTACGTTAATTCTGCCAGCGAGCATAGGCTATAGATAGTTTTTTTTTTTACTGAAACAGCGGGATAGATATGCGAGTTATCGTTGTGGGTACACGGGTTATAACGGGTAAATTGTTTAAAGGGCAGGCGTGCTGTAGTTTTTGAAGTAAACTGCATAAATCTGTGCCGAATCTGCGAAATGGGTTGGCAGAATTGTTTTTGATTCCATCCGAGCTTGATGCTCCACTGAAGAGGAGAAGGGTGGTCACTGAATGTGGAACATGTAGGACCTAGCTACAGAATACACAGATGCAATTTCCAGATTATTCTCTTGAGATTCTGATATGGATCACAAATCAAACTATAACAAAACGAGTGCATTGCCGCATCTTTCATGAACATATAGCCTAGCCATAACCTTGTCATATTCATCCTAATTATAACAACTGGAGGATGCTAAATATAAAAGCTAGTGTAACATGTGAGGACATCCGCACCGAAGGAATACGAGATAAAGGTGGGGTGCTCTACTCTCCCTGTCTATGAAAAAGTGCATCAAGTGGCGGAGAGGGTGGAGCCGCTCGGCCAATTTGTCATGAAGACGAGGAGGACCCTAAAGGGACATGGCAACAAAGTTCTGTGCATGGACTGGTGTCGGGACAAGAGGAGGATCGTGAGCTCCTCACAGGTAATAATAATAGTAAACTTTCTCTGTGTGTGGGCATGACCTTGTACCACGGCACATGAGTGAGACTTCCTCTTAGTAGAGACTTCCTCCTGGTAGTTCTCCACTACGTCCGTAGTGCAAACTAATAATAATTTGTGTTGAAACTAAAGTCTAATACGTTCATCGATTTTATAGATACCGAACGTCTCTGTCCAGGGTGCTGATTTTAACGGCGCTGTTTAATAGGCTATGGTGTTTATACCCTTCGACCTAGTCGTGAATTTGTTTCTAATTGGATTATATTTATGTAGTATATTGATTGTAACTGAGACCTAGTTACCATAGCGGTAATTTTGTCATGGTGCTCAAGTCTTTTCAAAAACCACACTGTAGTTGCACAATATTCAGTCAGATTCAGATTGGAGATCTCAGAAGATAGGATGTATTGCACTGTATGTTACAATTAC
Source organism: Conger conger (assembly GCF_963514075.1). Lineage (NCBI taxonomy): Eukaryota > Metazoa > Chordata > Actinopteri > Anguilliformes > Congridae > Conger > Conger conger. The sequence continues at coordinate 21,633,072 of NC_083774.1, forward strand.
ACTGTAGAATTTATGACAGAGTATACTAACTGTTTTTTTAAATATATTTATACATTGACTTTTTTTTGTTAACTTTCTTTTGTATCAGTTTCCTAATTTGAAGTTACATTGTATTTTTTTTAGGATGGAAAAGTGATTGTATGGGATGGATTCACAACTAATAAGGTAAACTGGAATCAACATCAGCATATGAAAATATTTCAAATGGCTGTATCCCCATTTATAGTTTCTAAGCAGAAAATAGTGGCCTGCACTGAGAAAATGTGTAATTTCATGCCATAGTGATGAGTTTAAGTAAAAGTAATCAATTGGCATAAAATCACCATCATGCTTAACTGTGCATGTATGTCTGCGTGCATGTGTGCGCGTGTGTGTGTGTGTGCATCTGTGTGTGTGCATGTGTGCGTGTGTTTTGTGTATGTGTGTGCATATGTGTGTGTGCATGTGCGTGTGTGCATGTGTGTATGTGTGTGCATGTGCGTGTGTGTACATGTGTGTATGTTTGCGTGTGTGTGTACATGTGTGTATGTGTGCATGTGCGTGTATGTACGTGTGTGTGTGTGTGCATGTGTGTGTGTGTGTGCATGTGTGTGTGTGTGTGCGTGTGCATGTGTGTGTGCGGGTGTGTGTGTGTGCGTATGTGTGCATGTGTGTGTGTGTGTGTATGTGTGTGTGTGTGTGTGCGGGTGTGTGTGTGTGTGTGATACAGGAACATGCCGTGACCATGCCATGCACATGGGTTATGGCGTGTGCATACGCCCCCTCTGGCTGTGCAGTGGCGTGTGGGTAAATATCCTCCCTTTATCCCTGAGCTGCATCAGAACAGAACAGAGAACCCGATAGACTGACTTCCTGTGCCTGTGCCCGCTGTCTGGCCTGACTTATCGTCTGGCAAGCCAAATATCATTATTTTAGATTTCTAGCTACATATGATTTCTCGCACTATAAGTATTACTACACTAGCCATCACAATGTAAACTAAATTGCAACAGCTTTAACTTCTTAGCTGGTTCATTCACCACATCACAGAACAGGTAAGATTTGGCTAGTAAATGGAGACAGTGTGAGTATTTCTCCTGTGTAAGATGAGGATTCATGATAGTATATTCACCAACACTTTCCAGCTTACATATCATGGCATGCATTATCGACTAGTGCCTTTTTCTGGTGCCATGCTTGCATTTGAATGTCTCTCTCTCTATCTCTCTTCTCTCTCTCTCTCTCTCTCTCTCTCAATAATAAGAGGACTGGATAATAAGTGCTCAGTATACCCCCTCTCCCTGGACAAGAATGAGAATCTTGCTTCCAAGAAGAAGTCTGTTGCCATGCACACCAACTACCTGTCTGCCTGCAGCTTCACTAACTCTGACATGCAGGTAAGTACTGTGTACTCTCCTGCTTCTTCTTTCATACATATCCATGGCCATTACCTCAGACTCTACATACTGGCACCAGTTTTCAGTTTGTGAGACCTGTTTAGTCTTGTTTAGTCTATTTGTCCCTATTAGTATTTATTTCCTTTTTCAAAACAACTGAGGCAAGCCAATCCTTATCAGAGGGCAGTAGTGTTGAGTTCTTCCACCCCGCGCTCCGATGCTCACAAACGGAAAACATGCTGATTTTTATTTGAAAGCCCTGAGGAGGAGATTCCCATGCCTTCATTAATTCACAGCAGTAAACCTTTTGAAGCTGCATTGGTTCATGTTCATAGCCTACCATTGTGAGCCTATTTATAGTCCCCGGGCAGCCTTTATCTGAACCAACTCCACCTACAAATTTGAACAGGAAGCAAGGTACTGTTTAAGCAAAATGTTACATTGAAATATGTTCTTATCCTTGTCAGATGTGATGATTTACTATACACTTTGAGATCTTAATATCAACCGTTAGAAAATTACATAACATGATAAAAAGGAATAAGTAGGATTTGCAGTTCTCATGACTCCATCTGATTAGTATGGCTGGAGGTTTATTATACATTAACAGATTTGTTTGTAGTGTTGAAAGTGAGCTTTCAGCCCCAGGACTGTATTGTATGATGTATCCGCAGGCTTATTTACTGTGACTTCATGAGCAGTGTTTCTACATTCAGTGTGAGGTCTTGAATAGTCTCTGAATAGTGAGACTCTTTTTGTGAAAACTGGTTTTCAATCGTTGCTTGTATATTAATAGCACTGCATCCTCTTATCTTTGTGGCTATGTGGGTCAGAGGTTTGCTATTTGATTAGTTGCTCTCTAATGGTCCACACACACATTTCCCAGGCTTATTTAGTAATCCCTGACATACCCAACGATGTTGGAACCCAAAGAAAGAGCAGATAAGGGAAAAGGGTGTACAACTGAAAACAAACTAAATAAGTAACGGTAACACTTATTTTGGAAAAGACCTTACATTTTAGATGTTCTCCTGCTTTTGAGCATGTGGCAACAGTCAGTGACTGTTTGGGTTGATTGATTTGATTTGTTTAATTCCTAGTGTCATGTGTAAATAATAGTATCTATGTAAACCATGTCTGCAAAGAAATCATAATAATTGTGTGTGGCAAACCAAAAGAATACATAAGTTGGATTGTTTCAGCAAAAGACGGCTAAAAAATGTTGCACAATATCATTTTAGTTGGAGGTGTCCTCAAAGCTGCAGACAAGTTTCTATTGTTTTTCCAAGAGAGCACTTTGTGTGGGTTGTAAAGAACATTCCAGAATGGAAAAGGCAGGTGGAGGTGACCCTAGTAACAAACTTGTCATTTAAACAGTTCAGATATTTACTTTAAAATGATTTGCTTTCAGAATCTTTAAACACATTATTATTTTTTGTCATTGAATTGTTTTGAGCACAAGCTCCCAAAAGAAGGAGATATAGTTTACAGTACAATGAGTATATTTATATATATAGATACAGTACAATGGGTACATTTATATATACTGTATGTTTTGGCCAAAATGATTGTAGAAAAACTATATACCTTCAGGGGGCAGTAAACACATGTGTGATTTAATATAATATTTGCATTTGGTATGTGTGTGCATGCGTGCATGCGTGTATTTGATCCTGACCATGCTCTCAGATCCTGACATCCAGTGGAGATGGGACGTGTGCCCTGTGGGATGTGGAGAGTGGGCAGCTGCTGCAGAGTTTCCATGGACACGCTGCAGACGTCCTCTGCCTGGACCTGGCCCCTTCAGAGACCGGCAACACCTTCGTCTCAGGGGTGAGATACATTTCCTCCCTCTCCTAAGTGAGACTTTCCACTTCTCTCTGAGACATTTCCTCTCCTAAGTGAGACTTTCCACTTCTCTCTGAGACATTTCCTTTCCTATTTGAGACTTTCCCACAGCTCTGAGACATTTCCTCTCCTATTTGAGACTTTCCCACTGCTCTGAGACATTTCCTCTCCTATTTGAGACTTTCCCACTGCTCTGTGAGACATTTCCTCTCCTATTTGAGACTTTCCCACTGCTCTGTGAGACATTTCCTCTCCTATTTGAGACTTTCCCACTGCTCTGTGAGACATTTCCTCTCCTATTTGAGACTTTCCTACTGCTCTGTGAGACATTTCCTCTCCTATGTGAGACTGAGAAGCTGAAAAAGGACAGGTATAAATACAAAACTGATTGAACAGAAAACAAGAAACAGGTGAGAGGCAAACTAGAAAGACAGGAAGGAAATCCATATAAGGAATGGGAGGCGGAGACACTAAATGAAGAACAGGTGAGATAAATGAGTGGGAATGCATGGGAAGACAGACTACGGTGGTCACAGAGGGAAAGAAGGAACGGAAATTCGAAGACAAAAACAGATACAGAAAAACACAGAACCTGACTGGGGGGGGGGCGTTCTGGTTCATTGTAATCCCCTTGGTTATGTCTTTGTGCATTTTATCCCACGCACAATTATTTATTATGGAGACCCAGTGACTGAGGATAATTCCTCTGTGTCTTGCAGGGCTGTGACAAAAAGGCCAACGTGTGGGACATGCGTTCTGGTCAATGTGTTCAATCCTTTGAGACTCACGAGTCAGACATTAACAGTGTCAGGTGAGTTGAGAGCATTAGAGAGCTTTTAAACTCCTTTGCTTCTGACATTGACAATGCCGTTATGGGCTTGCTTGAGGGGGCCATGTAACTAATCACTGTGTGTTTCTGTCCTGTCACTCTGTACCAGGTACTACCCCAGTGGAGATGCCTTTGCAACGGGCTCTGATGATGCCACTGTGAGCCATCTTCACATTGTCCCCTTTACTTTTCATCTCCACGTTACTCTTCTTTTATCGTACACTCCGTTCTTAATTTGCTTTAAGTGTAACCATAAAGAGAATGTATTTGCTTGTGTTTTCATTTCTTATTTACAACCCTACTGTTATTAAATGATAAATCTCAAATTTTGTGTTTCATTAACCCTGGCATGCATACACACAGATATTCAGTCTCTCCATTTGGACTATAGTTGTCGTTTAACAGCTTTGACAGCTGAACAGCTTTATAGTATGTACTGTGAAGTGTAAAAAAAAAAAAAATGTTATGTGTTAGTGTCTGCTTTATTTGTTTTCCCCATAATCCCTTTGTTTTAGTGTCGTCTCTTTGACCTGCGAGCGGACAGGGAGGTGGCTATCTATTCCAAAGACAGCATCATATTTGGGGCATCCAGTGTGGACTTCTCTCTTAGTGGTGAGAGCTGAATGAATTTGGCACACACAGCATACTCTGTAGAAGCAACACTGAGCACTGGTGTACACAGTCTTATTACGGCTCCAGTGTTGTATTTGTGTGTGTGTGTATGTGTGTGTGTGTGTGTGTGTATGCGTGTCTGTGAATATCAGTTTCCTTTTTACTGACTGCAGTGGTGATACTAGGAGGGGAAGTTTACACAAGATTTTGGCATGAATGGAATTTCACTTCTGTGGGAACACAGATCTGCACGAGATGTGAGGTGTGCTTGGTGGTATGTGCGGTTATCCAATGATTGTCATGTTATGCAATTTCAAATTGTCTTGATCTGAGTAAAATACCTTTCAGTACTGACCATCTCTACAAAAATCCTTCTGTTAGTTAGTCACATCCCCTGTCCCTTCCTTCCCAGTAATAGCTAAATACAATAGATAGATACAGAGTGAAAATGTTTGTTTTGTCAGTGGCTTTTCCTTTGATTGTGAGGACTCAGCTGGTGTCACTGTGTGCATAGCAATGTGTGGCTGATTCACGCAAATGTACACACAGTACAGCAAAGACCTGCCTACAGAAAAGCTATGCCTCATAGCTCATAGACCTGCTTGATGGTGTAGGAGTATGGAGGCGGAATGCATGACACAGCGTACTCACATCACATCACATGCTTTACATGCTTAACATTGCTTAGTATTGCTTAGCATTGCTTTACATTGCTTTTGAGTGATGCACAATAGTTGTGATTTGACTTGACAAAATGCAATAGATCTGTAGTAATGGCTCTTGAGTGGGAAAAGGTGTTCAAAGTCACCTAAGGATAGGAATCCTAACTATATGCTCACTGTACTCCTGAATGTTTGTCTTCATATAAAATGTGGGAATGGGTTTAATTGGGCTTTCAGTTTCATTTTAAAGGTAGACAATGCTTAGAAAATATGGGTTGTCTTGGAAAGTACATGCTTTCTTTGAATGGAATTCAAGAATGCAAAGCTTAGCAAATAACCTACAAACTTCAAGGTACTTTTATACAGATTGCCCGGCGTTCTCTGTAGAACAATATACAGTGGAATTTACCCTGCTGTACCCCACATTAAGCCAGCTGGGTTTTTTAACAGCTAGCCTCTCTGTACCTTTCCCAGGCCGACTGCTGTTCGGTGGGTACAATGACTATACCATCAATGTGTGGGACGTGCTGAAGGGAACCAGGGTGGCCATCCTATTTGGTCACGAGAACCGCGTCAGCACCTTGCGGGTTTCCCCTGACGGGACGGCGTTCTGCTCCGGGTCCTGGGACAACACTCTGAGGGTAAGTGTCGTGCGGGTTCAACAGGCAACATGGCGGGGGCTTTCCTGCACCTGTGAATCAGAGCTTTTACAGATCACTTCTGCAAAATCTGCTGTCATCTGTGAGGTCAGTGTGTTTCCATACGACACAATGAGATGTTTTCAGACAACCGCACGCTGGGCTGTTTGACGGAAATGAAACCGCAGGTTTCTCTTTTTAGCTCTTTAGTTCTCATTTCAGATCACGAGCAGTGTCAAAGCGTCTATAATTCTAATAAGGCAGAAGTGTAGGGAAATGAGTCTGAGGTTTCAGCTTCAGTTCTCATGTGGTACACTGCCATGGTACTCCTGAACAAGGTCTTTAACCTGAATGGCTTCAGTAAATATCCAGCTATATTAATTGATAATGTTTTTAAAAATAAATGTGCAGTGCCCTGGATAAGTGTGTCTGTGATATGCCTGAATTGAATGTCTTATTCATTATTTTCATTCCAGGTCTGGGGCTAAGGTGTTTCCTCAGAAGGAGGGATCAGCACCCTGGAAATGCTGTTTTAGTTGGTCACACTCCCCCAGTCAGTCTGCATCCACACCTCATCTAGTACTGTAGGTCTCCAATAATGCAGAAGAGGATCACCCTGAATGCATTGGGGAAGCACAATGTACACACATATTCATTATACCGTACACGCACCACTTAAATATTTTAGATATTCCCTCTCATGAATACTTTTCCGTTGCCTGGCAACAACAGCTGTATATTTCCTACCCATGTGTCTACAAGCAAATCCAGAAACCTCTGGTATCACTCATTGAAGTAATATAACATACTGTATGATAATATAGGTAATGTGATGGTCCTTTTTTATTTTCATTGTTGATGTTGTTGATTTGCCTTCCTGTGATATTTACATTACTTTTCTAGAGAATATTTTCTAAATAACAAAATTAATCAGTATTATTTTTTTGGTTAATTTGTGTCTAAGATTGTGAAGAGAAACAGAGATACTTGGATCATTGCTGTATACATTCCACATGAATTAAAAAGCATGATTAATAATGATTGTATCCACACATGGAACCACCCACTCAGCAGTAGGTTAAGGTGAGAAATTTTAATATAAATCAGCCGAACATAACTGAGTGGATGTGTTGGGTGGAGACACACATTTCTCTTTAGATAGATTCATTCTATATCTATATGTTTAACATTTCCAACCAAATCCATTTCTCCAACAACCTTCCAATCAGTTGTACCTGGAGTAGAATTCAGATATTGATCAGATTATCATGTTTTTTTATGTTGGGCAGTTACAAGTGCAAACTATAAGTAGCACAATTTAGATGCCTCTAAAATGAATTTTCAGTATTGTTCTAATATTTGTCATTTCTTTTAGTTGGATGCTCATGTAATATGTTACTTCCTTGTATGCTCAGTCTATATCATTCAAGCACATTAAATGGTATTTTAAATATTGTTGTATATTTGTATATAAGTTTGTTTTCTGCAAGCTTATATTTTATATTGTAAATGGCAAATGGCAGGCATTTATATAGCGCCTTTATCCAAAGCGCTGTACAATTGATGCTTCTCCATTCACCCATTCATACACACACTCACACACCGACGGCGATTGGCTGCCATGCAAGGCCCCGACCAGCTCATTAGGAGCATTTGGGGGTTAGGTGTCTTGCTCAGGGACACTTCGACACAGCCCGGGTGGGGGATCGAACCGGCAACCCTCCGACTGCCAGACGACTGCTCTTACTGCCTGAGCCATGTCGCCCCTATTGTATACATACATATTGTATGTAATGTTTTTACTTTTTTCCATTTCAATCTCTGCAGTATTTAAACCTATTGCAGTTTACACTATAATCAACATATTTAAGGGTTACCTTTGTAATTATTCAAATTCTAATTGAATTGAAAGCAATTGTCCCATTTTACAGACGCAGATTAATCTTAGTTCTAGATTAAATTAAGTCTTGAATGGAGAATCTCAACACAGTATGTACTGTATGTATATCTAATCAACTCGTTAAGTACTCAAATACCTTACTATGTACAATAACTTCTCACTCCACAAATCTCATAAAACATACAAATTAACCCCTCCTTCAAGAGTACCAAGATGAGAGAAAGGCATTTAAATGGAAGACTTTCTCTGAAATTTGTTGCTGAATCTGAATTCACTGTGTGCATTTAAAAATGATCCTGTCATTCAGCTGCTTTTTACAACGATGATGTCGTTTTGTGTATCTTGTCAGGCCCCCTTCAAAAATTAGTTTATCCAAATCTGAATCCAAAAATGAATGAAGTGTATAGTGAAGTGTATAAAGAAGGGGTTTATATGATGATAAGTAGTAGTAGGAATGATGATGATCACAATGACAATATAATATGATGACGATGACAACGATAATAATAATAATAATAATAATAATAATAATAATAATAATAATAATTGTGATGTGAATCGGGTAGAATAGTATTGTTATACCACAAGAAGTGCAAGTATACACATTATCTTGCCTACCACTGTCAGAACAGCAGAATCCCTCCCCCTATTTCGACGCAGACTCAAAACCCACCTTTTCAAACTCTACCTTAGTCCTCCCTCCTGATTTCCCCTGCCCCTCCTTTCTGATATCCCTATCCTTGTCTAACCCCCCCCAATACATTTTTTTTTTTTTAAATTAAAATATGCACTTATGATGACAACTATGTTTAGAACAGCATTTCATGTGTATTTTGCTAGTTTCTGGATGTGATGCTTTGACTTATGGTAGAACCTATGCACTTTTAAGTCGCTTTGGATTAAAAGGGTCTGCCAAATGACTAAAATGTAAATGTAAATGTTATCTGCATTATCACAGAAAGTTAAAATACAATTCCAGTTTTCTTAAATTGTTAGATCTTGAGAATAAGTATTTATGGTTAATATGTTCAGGCACGGGTACGTAAGATGTATTTATTTATATATTTATTTTGCGGATTTTCTTTTTGGTGTCAAACAAGGCTCTCGTTCTCAAAAACAACCCATCGTAAAAATGTCAATTTAGTATGGAAATCCTCTAAACATAGTCAGATTGTCGGAAATATAATGAAAAAAAAATATTGTTATTGTTGTCAAAAGATATAAATAATTTAGGTCAAATACCCAATGCCTGTCGCCGGGAAGGGGCGTGGCTATGGTGGTGACGTCTGCCGGATTTTACAAACGCTGGCGTATGAATGAATGACGCAGGTAGGAGGGACTAACTGGAATAAAGTCAAGGCTCCGAGAACAGGAAATTCTTCTGAATGTGGCAGTGTTTCCTTTCGTACCAGACGAGGTCTAAAATTGCTGGGAGGGTGAGTTTTGTTTTATACATACAGTCTTTATTGAAATCATGAAACTGTTATCGTGGAAGTTGCCATGATTGTGTTCAAACATAGTTTACTGTATTTTTTAAAACCTATTTGAAGTGACAAAAGAACCGCAATCCAGACTTTTCTTGCTAGCTCGATTTGCTTCCTTTTGTTTCAGTTGACTGACTAACGGATGACAAAGCTAGCTAGCTTTAAAATAAATCTAGACGTTTTCTTTTTACAACAGTTACACGCGTTATTTGTCATTTACGGTAGTAGTAGGCCATATTGCAAGCGAGCTGGTAATTATAAATGCTAGGTATGCTGGCTAGGTTGTATTGATTGGCTTGATAAGGTACCGTCTGTCCAGATGGAAACGTTTACGTTTCCAGTGATGTATATAAATTGTAGCTACTTCATTTGTACAGAACTTGCCGATATAGCTGGGACTACCTTGACATTACTGATTCTATTAAGTTAACGTTAGTGTCACATCAATAGCCTCCCAACTGATTAGTTCTTCTCGCGTCTATTCAGTCATTGTAGTCATGAATACATGTCTTTCTTTTTTGCTTTTTCTCTACTCCTGTCGGTAATTAGCAAGTCGTTTTTAAACAAAGCTGAGCAAATTTGTGAACTGATTCTCAGTGTTGACGATTATAGCTTGGTAATGCTCTTTGTTGCAACTTCCAAAATATAAATATTTGTAATTTTACAGCAATGACAAATGTAGCCTAAATACTTTTGATAATTTCTGAAGTTTGCTACTTGGGTAATCGCTTCGATTAATTGAATGCTCAAGGCTAAGTATTTATGTATGTTAAGTTATGTTATGTGATTGCTGTGTTTAGAATGTAATTTGATTTTTGCTTTAGTCTGTACATTTCTTTTTTAATCTGTAATATTTACTGCAAGTATCTGATGTGTAAACAATGGCTGTAAAATGCACATCCCTGTATATTTCTCTCTTACAAGTGACAGAATTGTATTAATATAGAAATGTATTTTTGGTTTGGTATTTGAATCAGTTAGATTTTCTTTTCTAGGCCAGACGTTTGCTTATTTGTAGAAATTCACTGGCACAGAAATAAACATAACAAACATTGTAATTTCCTTCCATTCAGAAAAATGTCCCCTAGGCTAAAAAGTGAGACCCAGGCAGTGGCAGAAGATTACATTAACTACTCCTTGGGGATCCAACAGACACCTCCCAGCGAACCTGCCCAGGCCATGAGACACCTGGCCAAGAAAATGGAGAGGCAATACCATCTGAAATTCCAGTCACTCTCCGAGGCATTCCTGAGCTCCTGTGGGACTGACACCAGTGCTTGTTTAAAAAAAGTGATGGAGGAGCTGGTGGGAGATGGGACATTGAACTGGGGAAGAGTGGTGTCTCTGTTTACCTTTACTGGGGTGCTGGCGAGTGACCTCCACTCCAGAGGCGAGAGCCGAGAACGCTGCAGGAGACTTGCAGAGACGATAGCTGACTACCTTGGAGGGGAAAAACAAGCATGGCTGAAGGAAAATGATGGCTGGGTAGGTTTTGGTGTGTTTCTTGTCCATCTTTGTTAATGTGTAATCTGAGGTTAGAATTATTTACTTGCAGTATACATTCCCACAACTTCCTGTCCCAATCCCCTGTCTCCATTTCCCAGCCCATGCCACTATCCAACCGCTCGCACATAAAGTTATTAGAGCTGTTGCATTCTCTACTCTAAACTGAGATTTTCCAGCCCAGCCCTATAGTATTCACTCTCAGAAAGGCCTCCTATTTTAGATTGACAAATCTTTCACATGGACCTCTCCTTTGTTATCTTGTCAGTGCAAAATTTAGGGAAACTCTTAACTTTCAGGGCTGTTGCATATGATGTCAAACCTGAACTAATTCTCACATGTTGCCCAAGCTCTGTCATGTGGAAAAAGTCTGAAATTAGTTGAGGATACTAATGGGTTAATTCCCATGAGATCTGTGTAAAAGTTTTAAATTCAAGGTTTATCAGCACTTTTTTTTAGCCTACGACAGTTTGGCTCTTAATCTATATCAAATGGAATTTCAAAGCTTAGCAATCTAATATTGTTTAAAACTGGATTTAGTATACATTGGTATTTATTTTATAGTTCTAACTGCCCAGTAAACTGCACTGTCATATACAAGGCTAACTAGTATAACCGTATTGATATGGTCATGTGAGTGGAATGTTGGTTAGTCATTGTGAAACTGAACTCTTGAATGTGAGCCAGAGCTCAAACTCCTTTTGAAAGAATTATGTACAAAGGACTAAACTGTATGTGTATGTAGCTGCCTACCTGTTCATGTTGGGGCTTGTACACAAAGTTAGTATTCTATCACAAACAATGCTATCAGTAACTTCCTATGTTGCAACTGATGCATTTATATAGCAACATCAAAACTATCCTCTAAAATTGGCACTGGTTTTATAGTCCAGCTGTGTAACCACACTGATATATCCTCAATACCAGTAAGCTCCTCTTCTCTGAGGGGAAACTGCTCCAGAAAGGGAAGTATTAACTTTGAATGCACCTGCAATTTATAACTTAACTGAATTAATACCAATAGTGGGAAGTGTAGTTTGTAGTGTATTTTTTTAATTCCTTAATCAAAGGATTATTTTCTAGATGCTACTAAATGTCATGAATCATTGTTCTGCTGTGTGGAGCAGTAGGGTCTACAGGGTACCATCTCTCTAGATTGTGTAATTTCACTATTCTGCAGTTACTTTTCCAGTATGCATTGCAAAAGGTTTCCCTGTATAAAATGTTATAGTGGAGAGTGCACATTACCTACAAGCTGCATGGATAATTCCTGATCCCTATATAAAAAAAACAAAAAAAACAATTGACATTTGAGGTGTGTTGATCTGTATTTTTCAAAGAAGGGTAGGTGATTGGCAATATGGCAAAAGTTTATGGCAAACATGTTCAGTTGACAATATGGGGGAAACATGTCTGCCTACTATTGACCTTCAGTAACAATGATATGTTCATAATGCTGCCATAGTACTCAGTATGTAGCACTCAACACTGAATGTTGCTTTCAAGTCTCAAGTCTTACTGTGTTTTGTGGGAGATCACAGATGGGGGAGTGTAGTTCTTGCTTTTAATGCTGCCTTCTAAATCCAGCCCAACATATTTTTGTCTTGTGTGTAGGAGGGGTTCAGAAGGTTTTCCTCCTGCGCTGCAGAGATGAACCAGGAATCATCAATGAAGACTGCGCTGTTTGCAGCTGCTGGTGTGGGCATTGCAGGACTGACCTTTCTGCTCGTACGCTAGGATGGTTTTTCCCTTTTTAAGGGAAATGCTTAACTGGCATGAGGCTGGAGGTTAGGGTGTTCTGGACTAGAGTACAGCGCAGTGATGCCCCCTACAGTCTGGTATTGGTTCCTGACCGTAATTGGGGCCAGCAGTCTCACAGGGTGGTACATAATTGGCTATTGTATCACCTAGGGACGGTTTGTAAAATGGCTCTGGTCAATCAGGTGTCTGCAGTCTTCCTGCACCAACTTTGCAACTCAAACACAATGACTGCACAGCTCAGCCTTCGGGCTGCAGAATTAAGAGGTGTTTGGGAAGAGATTGCTCTCCTGTATTGACGCTGACTATGATTTGGCATTCCAAATTGGGATAAATTGATTCCAAAAAAGATTTGTTCAGTGACAACCATTGTTAATGGAAAACGTGTGTTTAAAGTGTAAGAAAGAAATGTATTAATATATTATTTACATTAAATAAAAATGTAAGTGGGGCAATTCTGTTGTTGGTTTGCAGAATTCATTGCATCATGTTTTATTCCACTGTTTTGAAAGATCTTGCTAAATTAAGATTCTTTTCACATTTTTCTGTTTAAGGTACTAGTTCAACTGCAAACCTTTTTGTTCAACTGCTCAAGTTTTAGCATTCCTTATTTATAAAGACATTTTCATTATTTATTCAACAGTTTGTTTGTTTTTTATTTAATAAAAACAAAACAAAAAACAACAACTAAGTGTATGATTTCAGAAACTGGGTTCAGAAAACTGAAAATGGAAAATATATTGCCTGTCCTTAATTTTCCAGTTTGGTGGATTTGTAGACATCTGTGCTGACTGGTGGTCACAAAAGTTCATTTTCAAACTTTTCACATTTACACACCATTTGAAATGAAACCATTACTAGGAGCACATTGAGTTCCTATTTTTCTTAGCCTCTTAGTCTTAGGTAATCCAGTGGTGGCGTATTTTGGAGAAAGAAGGCTGTCTCCTAGAGACGACCAACAATGTTGAAGATTTTACTCTCCACTCACGGTAAAGGCATGTTTCTGTCTAAAATGTAAACCGAATGAAACATCACAGTAGTTCTAACTTGTCAATTAGGAGTAAATCCTAGCTTTGCTGGTGGCTGTGAGGTCCATAAGCTGTAGCAGTATGATGGGCCTAGACAAAGTAGACGTTTGTCCTTAACCTGGATCTACAAATGTGCTACTTTCATTCCATGTTACACAATTATTTCAATAATTGTTTCATTCAATAATTTTGTGACCATTCTATTTGCTGAAATATGTTTACGGTTGGAAAAAAACAAACACTTCCATGTAATTATAAGTCAAAGCAAAAACTGTGATTGGATCCAGGCCATAGCCCATCAGCCGGTCATGCAGGCCAAGTAACTGGACGTGTGTCATTTTAAAATGGCCAATAGCTTGAATATTTAGTTGTTGGCCAAGTACATCATACAGGCTATTTATGAGCTATGGTATTGGAAGCCATTTAGTCAAAATCACATTCACAATCGGAATTGCAATAGATATGAAAAGATTAGCCTTGGCTTGGCTAGTCTTGGTTTTAATGGAGTTTCGGTGCTCACCTTATGTTAATTTATGTAATTGGGGGAATGGTTTTTGAGTGCACATAACTTGCTTTTGGTTGGAGTCCAGCCGTTGTCCGCTCTTGGCAGAACGCCGTGTCGTTCCTGTAATAAAACTCGTTTGCTGGAGTTTCACGAAGATCCGACCACGACAAGAAGCCAGTTGCCGCGAGGAATGGCGCTTCTTCAGCTTTCTCACCCTCACCATCTTGAAAACCTCCTAAGTGGCAAATTGTTTTAGTTTTGTACAAGTTTTTTTTTTTTTTTGTATCGTCAGTCCGATTAAACAAGTTGCTTCAATATAACGGAAAACCATCAAATGGAAAAGGACTGAAGACTGGTGTTTTTAGGCCCCGTATGGACCCAGTGACCGCTTTCTACGTCTGGGGTGAGTCCATCTGTATCCCAGTTTTGAATCATGCAAGTTGTCTTATACTGCTTTTCATTTGTAATCGGTCTAAATGTCAGTCTAAATACTGCACATACACCGTTTATATTTGGTAGCCAGTCATTACACACCGCACAAAAACCAGGGGCATGTTTAATCTGAAACCGTTTTGCTACGGTTTCAGTGTTGAACGACATGTATTCTCCCAATGGTGTATAACGTTTTACAACAAGCTTTGAGATATGTTTTGCTCCCGCTTCGTGGGTGTGTGTAGCCCGAATCAATAATGGTGTAGGCCTATGCTTTAAATATCGGAGAACCCCTTCTCAGACGTCAATGGAGCAAACCATGTAACTATGCTCACTTTGCAACGGAAAGTTGAACTGCAGCTGTTCTTGCTACGTTTTATCGGGGCTGCACGTAGCCCAGCTGTCAGCGTGAAACCAAACAGGAAACACGTGAAGAGAGAGATATCGAGAAGACGCCGCTGAGCGAGAAAAGTAGTGGGCGGCAGTGCTACCTAGAAATGACGAGCAATTCCACCGGCGCATTTGTGGCTCTCCAGAGGGGCTGCACAGTGGTCTACACTCAGGTTTAGGGGTTATGTGAGGCTGCTGTAGGCTATTTTTCAACAGTCTAGATGCTCCCATTTGTCCCAGTCCCATCTGTTCATCAGGTCGATATCAAACACATAGTAATATCTCTTATTTATGAATCGATTCGTGGAGTGGCAACCAAAAGTTCACTGGCGAATGACTAGACTCCAAAGGCAATCAAAAATACCTGTACTAAGGTAGGGAATTAATTTGCCTGACTACTCACAAACAGGGATGTCCATATACCTTACTCTTTATTGCGATTTAGGGTAAGTTATAAGACATTGTTTAACATTTAACTATAGTTTTGTGGTCTCGGTCAACATACACCAGGGCTCTCCAACCCTGGTCCTGGAGGGCTACTGGGTCTGCTGGTTTTTGTTTTCACCTTAAAATCAGCACCCTGCTGCGACCCAGGGAACCAGGTGAGGTGAGTTAATTAATCAATTAGAGCAGTTGATTACAGTTAAGTGCAGAGTAACAATGAAAACCAGCAGACCCTGTAGCTCTCCAGGACCAGGGTTGGAGACCCCTGACATACACCATCTAATGTGGTTGTCCACTGGACGTTGACTGGAAAGACAAACCCATTTCAAGTCCAATGTCTGTGTGTGACCTCAATTACACAATGGATCAAATGTGTTATGAAATCTTTGACTAAACATGCAACACACATACAGCCTAAATAATAAGGGCATCTCTCTAAAGATGTTGCTGTGTCATATTTGAACAGGTCATTACACTTTGGAGTTGCATTACTCTTTATATAAAATATATACTTTTTATACAAAAGAACATATAAAACAAAAATGCTATTCACCCCCTTGGTACATCAAACTCAGTGTTATTCTAGGGATGCATCTTCCCTGAAATACCTTTTTTGTTTTCAGAGAACTGCCTCCTTTAAACACCCCAAATAAGCAGCACAATAAAACATTTAACAATGTGCTTGCTGGTTGATATGGACTAACAATAAATTAGAGTACACATGCCTACCCAGTAGTTTTCCCTTGTGGCTAAGGTACATGACTGATACGGTTGGTGGTTCAAGTCCTGGTATAGCCACTAAGATCCCCATTGCGACCACTTCAAATCGACCATTCTAATATAAACTAAAAGTTGTTGCGACCGACCATCAAATGTGATAATCTCTGGTGACAGCGTTCATACATTACCGAACTATAAACTGGCCTTAAGTCTAATCAACTGTAAGTCGCTTTAGATAAGACGCATGTTGATGGTTCAGCCCAATAAAATGTTTTTAAAGACCGGTCCAAGTGTTGGTGCATTTTGGAGCATTTCTGCAGTTGACTTGTACAAAGAATTCCTAAAGCAGGAGATTCCACAGGTGTCCCACTCCATAGTTCAGGATCTACACAAGTATTCCGGGTTTAATTCTCAAATGGCAAGGTTCATGTTCTTTCTTTCTATATTTATTTAATGTTTTCACTGCACTACGTGATGGCAAAACATGCACGATGCACACAAGTGCTTCATCTGATTGACACCACTGACCCTTCTCTAGAACCCTGTGTTCTTTATGCTGATGTCACCGGCTGGGTCATATTTCCTGTTAGACCCTGTTCTGTTTTGGCCTCTGTGCCAGGGGAGGTTTGCTCCTTGCCAAAGTCGTGACAGAGATGAGGGCTGTAGTCGTGTCGATCCCTCCAGGCGGGTTCTCCTCTCTCGCTCATCACACAGATGGCAGCCTGCTGCCGTCCTGCCAGTCTGAATGACCTCTCTGATCTCTTGGCCCTGCTCCCTACATCCTGTCAGCCCTTACCTCCCATGCGTGTCCTCCAGTGGCTCCAGACATGTCCGAGGACCGTGATGAGCTCTTCAATTCTTTTACTCTGATCTGCCCAAGTGCCCTCCAGTGAAGCAGGATGGCTGGTTGTTTGGCCACATAGAGTAATTCAGTCTTGATCATTTAAATTCCAATTGGTCTTTGGCCCTGCTGGAACAAGGCTTCTGTTTAAATTCATGCCTGCAGTTCCTGTGTTTATTTCCTTTTTTTTAAAGAATTGTACTTTGTGAATTTATAAATGCTGATTTTATGATGCACACGGCTCATGTGCTGTGTGCATGTGAACATGGTTAATGTCAATGTCAATGTGACTCATCTCCTCAGATAGACTTGTGACTGTTATTCAGTACAGAGGCCAGAAATGGAAGCCAATGGAGCTGAACCAGGCAATGTGTGGGTGAAACCTCATAAACAGGGAGTTTATTAACCCATGCTAAAGGTAATCAGTTCATATCCCACCGAAAGACAGGGGATTCTCTTAAAGTGTACTGTACCAATAATGACTTATTAACTGGCCTGTTTCACCACTGTTCTGAAAAGAACAGTACACTCTCATGGCCTGTATGAATGATGGTGATGGTTAGTTTTAATGCTTTATTGTCCATTATTAGTGCTGTGTGGCTTCAAGAAGTTGTTCAATATTGGGTCAGTTGTGCCTTTTTAAATTCAACTGCTCTTTTAACCGTAGAAATGAAGTGTGAAAATAGCTCTGTGCTGTTTTGACATATTGGGTCAGTTGTGCCTTTTTAAATTCAACAGCTCTTTTAACCGTAGCAATGAAGTGTGAAAATAGCTCTGTGCTGTTTGACACTTTTGTGTTTCTGTGGTTTTCTTTGCAGCTGAGAGGGTGGTTGGTTTCAAAGACCTGTGAATTAAAGGTACCCATTTGACTTTCAAAAAGGAAAAGCGAGTCATCTCCTTTGCAGTAAATGAGATGGGTGATGGGTAATTAATCGGCAGAGGTCCCTATCAGAACAGAAACTCTCTACAAGAAATTAAACCACAATCGCCCACTGCACTTTTTCATGTGGGTTGACCTTCTTCATAGTTTTAGTTATGTTTTTACTCTGCAGTACTTTTTGAATGTGCAGTATATAAGTATGTAAGCTACAGGTTTAAAAAAAGAAACAATTTCAAGAGCCACATAATATATACACACTCTCACAGACACTGACTTAAAGACACTTGTTTGTACATAAAATCTATATGTAGCCTATATATATTCTCTGGGGATGTCATAATACTGAGCTGATTATCTGGCAATGGAGCTGTTTACTGATTTGGTGCTTGGAGTTGGTGAGGCATTGAGGGTTGTACAGGTATCCATGTTTCACATGCTCCCAATCATGAGAAAGTTACCTGTTGACTTACAGACGGGTGAGTGTGGTGAAAGTATCAGTGCAGGTGGATGGATAAGATTTTCACCCATGTGCACTATATTTCTTTATACTTCATTGAAGGTACTTCTGGCTACATATTCAAATATAAACTTGGAAAGAATTAAGGCTTTATGGAAAGTAGAAACTGGCTTATTGGCAGCAGTTCTTAGTTTTGAACTGGCATCATTTGCAAATGTACTGCAAGTGGTTTCAGTATGCATGAGGTGACAACTACAGGGGTCTTGTGTGCGACAGTGTGCCTGAGGCTGCAAACAGCAGTATTTTCTATGCTGTTATGTTTTCGTTCATCTACCCCTCTACAACCATAAACCCAATATAGTTTTAGCAAAGGTCCGCTACCTTCTTTTTTCTGTTTAATGGTCTGTAGGGGTTTCATGTTACAAAGTAATTAAAAAACGAATAATACAATAATACATAATACAACATTTTTTTTAATGTAACTTTAAATGTAAATGAATTCAGGCCTTAAGGTCACACTGTGCTATAGGTGCAGGCAGGGGGCGCTCCTACACACAGCTGCTGTAGTATTTATGTCCATGTTCCATTTTAAATACAATCCTTTGACCAAAAGAATAAAACAACAATAATGTTAACTACAAACTTGGCAGTGTAATACGTTTTTTAACTTTTTACATGTTAACAAACCGTCCATTCATTCTTTGAATGTTTTTTACAGCCGCCAACGATTCAAATTAAAGTTGCTCATACATGTACATTAGTATGTATGAACTGAGTATGAACACTATATTGCTTTATACTGCATGTATATGTCGATAATTTATACTTGTGTATACCAAGGTAGAATACAGATTTGCTCTGAGAAATGATACAAAAAGCGACACAGAAACTCTAATATAGGCCTATCAGTGTTACAAATTTCCGTGGGTCCTAGTCATCTACAACATCTGCTGCACTCTGTATCACCTTTGTTTCATCTGGATAGCAAAAAAAGCAGACAAACTGCATATTAGGTAGGTAGGCTGCATATTTTGTCAAAATAAATACATCTTAATTGCATCAAATAGACAAGACACATGAATGAGTCATTGCTGATGGAAGCCTTTTGATAATGAGACAAATAAGACTTAAATTGGAAAATGCATGATGGATGTAAATTAGGGGTACAATGTTCAAGACGGTGATGTCGCATCTTATTATTCCAGCCACGTTTGTATCCATATAGCATGTTTAATGGTAGGATTGACAATAATATTGCCTCCAAACATGAAAAACAGACCCTTATTAGTGAGGGGATGATTTGTTTAAAAAGCTTTACCTGCATCCAGGTGTTCACATATTTACATTAGCCAACAAAATGTTATGTCAGAAATTATTATTATTCTACTGCATCTAATGTCTGACTGAGCTGGTAGCTAGAAGCTGCAGTATTAAGGTTGACACATTACTTGTATGCCTCTGTTGCTAGGTGGACCTCAGATTACAGCGAAGCTGATGAATTCACAGTATTCTCCTCTGTGGCCAAGATACCAA
This sequence comes from Conger conger, assembly GCF_963514075.1. NCBI lineage: Eukaryota > Metazoa > Chordata > Actinopteri > Anguilliformes > Congridae > Conger > Conger conger. Next base: position 21,652,912 of record NC_083774.1, read on the forward strand.
GACCTTAAAAACAAAACTCAAGCCAGCTTTGCTGGATTTAGCATATCCACTTTCATGGCCTGTTATGTGCGGGCTGAAATGCGCTCATCTTCACAGAGTCGGTTTGGCCAGAGCACTGGTGCCTGCTGAGGTACGCCATACAGAGAGGGGCTCCAGAGCTTGTTTGCTCTGGAGGGTGGAGAACACTGTCCAGCTTGGAGATTCAACATTTGCTACATTGGTACTGACTGATTGAGTTCTGTGAATTATAACAAATACGATCTAATTCACATTTTATCAATAACATAAACCACTATTTGTTGCTGATGAACAAAAAGCATATATATGAAAGAACATATTCTGTGAGCATGTATTAGATTAAATGGGACATACCTGGTTCACAGATCTTGTCTGAAGCAGTGGTCTTATTTGTGAACTTATTTGTGATTTTGGACCTCTCCTTTAATTCTGACGTTGGCTGATGCTGGTTAGGTTAAATGTAACCAAGTCGTACAGTCAAATACACCCAATATGCAATGTATGTGATTATGGTTAAGGAGCAATAGGTTGGTGTGCTCAGTAGCCTCCAGTGATATTGAGTATGCAGCTGAAAGAGAGATCCATGGTCCTTGAAGCCTGAGTGCTGCTGATCCACTTTTCAAATTTCCCGTCTGCCGATTGACCCACGCTTGCACTCTGAGACCAGCAGGGGAGAGCGGCGTGACATGGGGGGAGGCACAGCAGATCACATTGTGAGGATCAGATGGCTTTTGGGGTGCAGTGGACTTTATGCAGGGATTTTTATCTGTCTGCGCCATCAGGCTTACAGATGTAGCGTATCTTTGCAAACAGAATAGCTACTTTTAATGGCTTTGTTTTATCAGCTAAAAGACAGATGTGTGCAAAAGGAAAGTACTATCAATTTATCGTTTTGGTTCAGTTATCTGCAGAAGGGAAACTTTACTGGGACTTTATTCCGAAGAATATGGATGTTTAGTTTAGGCCTCAAGCTGTGTGCAAATCATGAGAAAATGAAAGAAAAGGGCGGAGTAGATCTTCAGTAGAATTTAATTTATGAAATAATGGACCCGACCAGACAGAACCTTTGAACCCCGCTGCATAGAACAAACAATGCCCTTTACCACTCCCCAATGTGGAGGCACATTCTGAAAACTACAAACCCCATTGTTACCATTGTCCTGCATTATATGTATGCAATGTATTCTTACCAGTGTTCAGCTAATACAATATAATAAAACCAGAGACAGGGAGCAGAGAGAGGAGGGGCGTGTGCAAACCCCCCCCCCCCCCCCCCCAAAATAAAAAAATAATAATAATAAATTCATCCCAGTGTACTCCAGGTGTGCTATATCTCATTATTTGAAGTGCTGCTCAATGCACTTGCTTTGCACCCACATCAGAATCTAGCAAATCCTTTGAAACAGTTAGACAAAGCACTTTTTTTCAGATTAGCTAAAAATACTGGCTTTACTGGCCTGGCAGCTCTGAGATAATTTATACTTGGGTGGTAGAAGGGCTGTTCGACATGTTCCTGCACAACTGAACAAAGTGCACTGTTCACAATGTGACGAATCACCTTCGCTCCAAACACACTCTATTCTTAGAGGAGATGGCGGGGGGGGAACCAAAATGAGCTTTACATCTTTGGCAATCATTGAGGATTGCTCGGAACATTGTCAGTACTTGTCTGTCTATGACATTCTGCCGTCACTATGGAATCCACACTGACTCACTACCCTGCCCATCTGCTGCATGCAGGGTCTACCCATTGAGGCTCTGCCCAATTCACTGCAGTAGAAAAGCTGTAGAAAAGGCAGAATGGATAAATAGTGTTTGATAAGGGCGGCCTGTTCCCCGGTGTAGTCACAATAAGATCCAAACAGCTGTTGGGTCCTTGAGCAAGGCCTTTAACCCTGCATTGCTCCAGGGGAGGATTGTCTCCTGCTTTGTCTAATCAACTGTATGTTGCTCTGGATAAGAGCATCTGCCAAATGCCAATAATGTAATGTAATGTAATAAGGTAGGTTACAGTTTGCTAAGTGGCACAGAAAAGAGCCTGCAGAGTTCTGGAGGTCTTGGGGACAGATTTGACCAAGGTTGACTTGTAGCAGACTAATGGCAAGAGAAAGGTATGGCTAAAAGAGGCTAAAACATTACATTACATTACATTATTGGCATTTAGCTGACGCTCTTATCCAGAGCAACGTACAGTTGATTAGACTAAGCAGGAGACAATCCTCCCCTGGAGCAATGCAGGGTTAAGGGCCTTGCTCAAGGGCCCAACGGCTGTGCGGATCTTATTGTGGCTACACCGGGGATTAGAACCACCGACCTTGTGTGTCTCAGTCATTTACCTTAACCACTGGGTACAGGCCGCCCATTCTTTAAATTGGATGGCTATTTGAAACCCAGAGTAATATGAACAGCTCCATTTAGTTTACTGGACATATAAATATTCAGTTAAACACCCCTGCTGAAGAAAAATATCATATCCTTGGATGAAAGGTAAGTGGTAAGGTAAGTGTCATTTTGGGGAAAACGAGACAAGAATTGTACAGTTTAAGACCGCTTCAAAAATTGTACATTGACCCAAATGTCAGCAGTTAAAAGTAATATTAGTTAATCCCAAAATGTTTCTTCCCTATATGAAATGGTCTATGATGTTTTCCCTTACACCTTTCCAAAAATAGTTTGGCCTATATATGGATAAAAAAAAACAATGTAGCTTTCCAGTGGAGTAAATCCATATTCAAACAGTATCAATACTTTGTGCGGGAAACATAAACTCACCGTGTTCCGAACACCAAGTTAGCTCACCATGTTCCGAACAGTGCAACTTTAATGACTAAAAATAAAAGGAAATACTTCCAGATCAGCTTTGGCTTTGGTTTTGTGTGTGTGTGTATATATATATATATAAAGTACACATACCTTAAGTTTTCATAAATACTTGGTACGAGTCATGTACACGATCCATTTCAGTAAACAGTGATAATAGTGCCCTACTATGACATTATGGTGGGGAACATGTTGCAACCAGAGACTACGAACTGGGCAGACTTGGTCTTCCAAACACAGGGATGTTGTGCAGTTGTTTGTCATTTTCTCTATACTTATTAGTCCAATTCACATCGATCAAAGTGGTTTGAGAGTCAATAAGCAAAAACTACAATTGAATGGACGTTAACTATTCATTATACTTCAATTAAAGAAATGTGGGATGACGTTACAGATTCACATTCATTATAAAAAGTACATCCTGAGTACACGGTCCAGAAAAGCATGGCACAAATTGGAGAGATCGGTATCACCTAAGTTTGATCACCCAATAGAGGACGAAGAAGACAAAAAGTGCAAACAGAAACACGTAGCAGAAGATCCGGGTTTGACTGCCCCTGGCCAGAAGCTTCAGTCTACCCATAGTAGCCCCCAAAAGACCACCAGAAGACTCAAAATCTGTGTCCATATCTTGCAACACTTTATTTTGGTACTTAACTTCAGTTCCAATATCAATTGAAAGATGTTTCAAAGCACTGACTTTGGCTCTTAAACCCTCTTGTAAATGTTCGTTTTCTTCCTCATAAACACTGTATCCACTTGCCACATAATTTCCTGTTTGTGCCCCTTCGCCTAATCCAGCGCGCCTCATTTTGATCTCTTGAAAATGCAGGGAATATAGTATGCGATAGCAAGGTTTGGGTTTATAATATATTATAGAACTAAAGAAAAGCGTTCTACGTGTACTGTGTTCCCTTATTATGTTAACCAACTGCTCATCAGCACCCCGCCTCATTTGTGAAACATGGTGGTGGGGGTGTTTGGGCATGTGTGGGTGCCACAGGCGCTGGCTGGGTTTGTGTTTACTCCTTTACATTGATCTTTGTTGTTGAGTCATTTTGGAGATATGTAAGCTGACGTTCCCCTTTAGCAAGAAACCTTGTTTTAATGAACAAACCCTCCTTACATTATTGAATTACTTCGTTGTACGTTGCTCTGGATAAGAGCGTCTGCTAAATTCCTGTAATGTAATGTAATATAATATAATGAATTATTGTTATAAGAAGAGTCATTTCTGTGACCTTAAATTAAACTGTCTGTTAAGCTCCTACCCCACTGGTCGATCAGTTTCAAAGCCCTTTCCCTTGCTTCTTTGTTGTTGACACTGCTGTTTTTAACTTGATCAGGTCTTGGAGTTCCAGAGTGACTGACGAAAGGGGTCATTGCAGTTGTGAATGAATGCACTCAGGTGGTGGAACAGACACGGTAGAAGTGGTTAGTGTCCGTCAACAAGAGCAGAGTACTCTGTGTTTTGACAGCTGACCGCAGATCGCCATGATGCTGAGCGCTGACTCCTGAGAAACACGATTAGGTTCTTCATGGGCTGACGGCCATCTCTCAGCAACTGGGCCAGCTTGTGTGGCAATTCCCAGTCACTCAATCAAACAGCCCCCCCCCCCCTCAGTTAAATGGAAAAAATGTGCTGAAGCAACATATTGAAAATGCTTCTCTTAGCTTAGCTCCAGACAAGATTTATATTTTCCTTCCTGCCATCAGTCAGAAGAGAAGCACACAAAGCAAGCTAAGGAAGAATAATACTGCAAAAAACACATTTAGATAACCCCTCAAAATTCTGGGAAGGAACTCATTATGGCAGACCAAGAGCCCAAGCACAGAAGCACTGGGCCCAAGCCAAGAGTGCTCTGGACTAGGCTGAATTACAGATCACCCTGCAGCAGGTGGAAATCAAATACTGCTGGGATACTCCCAAACCGGGAGGACATGGGACACCGATGTGGTCAATGTCCTGGGGAGGATTACAGCAAAGTACCGGCCTCTTTAAAACTGATGGGCTGTGCAGAGCTTTCCATTCTTAAATTATATTATGGTGTGCAATTGCTGTTACATTTTTCCTTCCTTATTAGGACTTGAATGAGTTTTTCCAGAACTTTCTGCTTCCCAGTACTTTTACCCCCACAGTCCACCTGCTACCGAGTGTTGACAGGTACTGCCCTGGGACATGGTGACAGTGCTACGGTTTTAAATTTACCCATTTGCAAATGTGTGGAAACATTACATCTTCTCAGTGTTAGTGTGGCGATTTTGAGATTATTGTTCAAATGACACCTTATATTGAGATTCAGACTCAAATGCTTGGGGGAAGGAACAAAACTGAGGCAGGCAACACTTTAAATTTTCCTTTAAACCATCCTCCTGTCCTGTCTGTGTGGTTGGTTATTGCTCACCACTAGTTTCTATGAATAATATTTATGTAAATGAGAGATCTGTTTTTTATTTCTAATAAATGTGCAAACATTTCTAAGAACATGTTTTAACTTTGTCGTTATGGTTTACTGAGTGTAGATTGATGGGCAAAAATGGCTATTTTATCCATTTAAAATTAAATCTACAACAAAGTGTGCAAAAAGTGAAACGGTCTGAATACTTTCTGAAGCCACTGTATATAGTTAGCAGTGATGCCTTGCAGGAAGGAGGCTCTGGGGTCAATCCTGGCCAGCCCAGATCCTCTCAGTGCATGTTTGTATGTTCTCTCCATGTTTGTGGTTTCCTCTCACAATCCAAAGACATATAGCCTAAGGTCTGCAGGTGAAAATTGGCCTCCTTGCCTAACGCAATATTACATGTTATTAAAGTGCATTGATCTTGTCACATTAAGTATTAGTCTGTGGTATATTATTAATATTAGTCTGTCATATCTAGAATAAAAAATTGCATTTCCTTGGAAGGGTTTCACAAGAAATATAATTTTTAATTGGTCCTTCATCAAAATGTATTTGGCCTTTAAAATAATATTGCAGACGTGTGATGCGTGTCCATTCATTATAAATATGACCCTTCTTCGCCAATAAATTAAATGCGGAAATTAAACTGGTAAATAAAATGGTCCCTTTTTTCAGCTGTCCACAATCACATGGCATAACAGTTCTTGAATGATCTTTCTTCCAGTGAAAACCTTACAATCTTGCAGCTTTACCTTAAAATGTCCTCCAACCATTTTTATGAAAACTGAGACACAGACAATACTGGGAACCTTCTCTCAGAACAAAAAAAATAAGAAGGATCCGAGAGGCTACCTGGTTATGTGACATTGCAAGCTAAAGGAGTTCCTATATTCAATTGACAACTACAGTCCCCAACTGGCTAACGTACGCTATCATGTTTCCATACGCAAGCCAAGCGTAACAATTGACACTTATATACTGGGGCTTGCTCAGACAGTTGTCGAGTTTCCCCACAGTAGATTTAATGTGCATTTTCACGAGTGATATAAACATAAGGAAAAAATGAAACCCAACATTCCGCATATTTGCTGGCAATTTTATTTATTTTTAAACTGGGGGAAACCAATGATACAGAAAATTAACTTCCAGCATTTATCCTAAAATGCAAAACAAATTTTCTTAAGTGTTTAAACTACATACTACACATACAACCCCAATTTAATCATGCTTGTTTGGAAAAAAATTGTAACAAAAGCAATTAAACAAACTGACTCACTTACAATGTAGGCTACTTCATTATGTTCTTCTCTACTGTACCTTCCATGTCTCCTCTGTGTCCTGTGGTACATTTCGTACATTTAAACGAATATTAAGACTTGGGTGCATTTTAAACTCCATAATCTCCAAAAGAAAAGGCACCAAAAACAATTTTAAAAATTTGAATGTGTAATTTCCTTCAGGAAACAAATGGAAAGCTTTTCAACTTGGAAAGTGGATAATGAGCATCCCACCACTGAACGTAATCGTACACACCGTCAAGTTGAAGCCAATGAGAATGCCTCAAAGTTTCCAAAGTGTCATACTGATATTACATTTACTTCTAAAATAAATACCTCACGTCAGCTAAAAAATAAATAGATGATTTGTAACACTTTGCCATTGCAAATGTAAAATAAAAGGAAAGTAAATTGCCACTGCGCACTGAACAGATTCAAGGTGAACATGTCTGCAAAGCAGTAGCGTGGCTCAGAGGGTCTGGCTTACAGCTGAATATTACCTTGAGGTAGAGTACACATTTACAAAGTTCCACATTTAATGGTAGCTATTGGCATCATGTTGTTATAGAAATGGTGCAGTACAAAAAGCTTTCTATGAGGTCATTTGGGATTTTTTTTTTTTTTAATGGATAAATTATACTAAAAGGAAAAACCAGCTAAGAGTTGTCAGTGACCGTGTTGTCCCTCTGTTTAGTGCGTGTTCACCGCTTCACAACATGCATTGCCTTATCCCCCTACACTTTCCTTCAGTTCATGATCTTTCTATCCATTACTCTTCTTCCATTATTTTAGTCTACAGTAGACTGTAGAAAAAAAACATGCCATTTTGAATTCAAGCTGGGTGTGCATACGACCTCCAGTATAACTGACTAAAACATCTATTCCCTTACTACAAAAATAACATGTTGAATTATCCAGTTTGTCAAAATAGACTTGCTTGTCTATACATACTTCTATTATAAAATACAATGCTGAATTTCAGAATATACATGCATGTAATTTTACACCATTCTAAAATGTGTAAAATGACAGGGGTTGTAATTACTGATACATTAGCTAATTCCTATGGACTTCATTTACAGTTGTCATAATAGTTTTCCATAATCTGGTATTTTGAAAATTAACTCCTTATTGAGTTACAGATAGAAAAGGTCATTAAAAAAGTAACCATAAAAGTATGAAATGATTCAAGTAAAATATAACCGCTGCTTTTTAAAAAAAAAAAAGAGAAAAAAAAAAGAACTTTCAGTGGGAATTTAATTCAAATGTTTAAAAATGCTGCTGTATGTTTTATGGGCAACTTGAGGGGAACATTTTAAGGGTGAGGGTGATAATGTGCCCTGTATGGACTTGAGGGGTGAATCTGTGGGGCTGTCAAATCTGGGGAGGGCTAGGGTCTCAAACTGCATGCTGAACATGATCTCTCCATTTCTAGCCAGGAAGCCGTCCTCCCTCTCCTTGGCTTCCCGGCACTCAGGCTCCAGCACCTCTTCCCTCCTGCTGAAAAGCCTGTCCAGGTAGCCAGTGTAGACAGTCTCCTTCTGCAGCTGCTCATCCCTCCTCACATCCCAGCACACCTCATCGATCAGGCAGGGCTCCTCCCCGGAGACACTGGTGCTGCCAAAGCTCTCCCAGGGGTTGGGTGCCCGGCCCTCTAGCTGGGCCAGGTTCACCAGGCACTTCTCCTCCTTCTCCTGGCTGACCGACTTGGACAGGGAGCACCGGGGTTCAGGTTGAGAGACGGAGGTGTTCAGCTCGTTGAGGAGGCCCACGTTACTGGGCTCCGGCTGCAGGCTGAGCTTGATGGTGCTGGCAATGAAGGAGTCAAAATCAAAGTTCCGGCTCTTCTCCGTTGCCTTGGCCTTCTCAGCCGTGTCCTGGGCGGTGGCCTCCTGCAGAGCAATCTGGGCCTTGACCAGTCCGTTCTTCTCGCACTTGGACTTGCCCTTCTTGTCAGCTTTCTCTTTGGTCTGCTCCTTCCAGTTGGACAGGTCGATGATAAGCTTGGGCTCATAGTAGTGATTGACGCTGTCGTGCCAGGGCAGGTTATCCAGGTATGAGGAGGAGATGGCCTTATAGTTGCAGGTATGTCCACATTCCAGGTCACAGTACTTGTTCTCATGGTGGTCTTCATGCTGCCAAGAGAGCTCAGATGAGAAGCGGGAATCAAAGGCTAGATCATCTAGGAATTTCTCTCGGTCCCCGTCCAGGTATTTACGGGGGTCCACCTGAACCACCACCTCGTCGGTCTCATCCAGCACCGCTCGGGGATCACGCTGGACCTCGTCTGTCTCGTGGGTGCTGAGGAGATGCCAGTCTTGATCTGAGAGCTGGCTGTCGTGATACCTGAAACAACAGCAGGAGAAAGACATATATTCAGAAACTAAGAAATCATGGCTGATATCTCTACAATGTGCATCTGATAATCTCCCTGCTGAGCAGGCTGGGATTTCTCACCTGTCCCAGTTGTAGATGTGGCTGTGGCTCTGGTCCATCAGCAAGATGTCATCCACCTCATCTTCTATGTGGAAGGGGTGACTGGAGATGGGTTCATCCAACGGGAAAGAGTAGTCACTCATGTAGGGGTGAGCTAAGGCCTCTTCTGCAGTCAGGCGGTCCATTGGACTGAAGGTCAAGATTTTTTCCAGAAAATCCAGAGCTGATAAGAGATGCAAATAACTTGGTATAAGATTACGAATGTCCTATATCTCGAGTGATCTGAACACATGCAAATCCCATTAGCCACATAAACGGTCAGTGGAGGATCCCCCGTGCTGAGGCTCACCTTCAGAGCTGAGCCCCAGCAGCAGCTTGGCGAGAGGGGTCTGGGGCTCAGACATGTCGCTCTTGATGAAGACGGGGATGACGCTGTGCAGCTCCTGCCGGTCCTCCTCGTGAATGACGGGGATGGATTCAAGAATGAGCTGCATCTGCTCCAGCTCATGGGCACCTATTTACCAGAGAAACAAGCAGGTGCACACTAATGTTGAAAACAGGCCGCTGGATCTTTAAATTTAAATTGAGCAGATAAACATGGGTGGCAGGCGGATTCTTTCCTTGTTTTACTTCTTTTTTGCCAGACACGTGCATCGTTTTATTTATATACTAAAGGTTCAATTCTAATATCTAGCCTAACCTTTAAATATGGCACCACTTCCAGATTTCATATTCCATATTTAACTTTGGCTCTTCTAAAGCCTCAACTCCACAGGCCAATGCCTAATGGCGACGACCCAATTTGAAGCGTTTCTGCTGGGTCTGGGTCACTTGTTTTTATTTTGGAAAGTACTCGCAAACCCTTTGCTCAATGAACTCTCCCTACTTGTGCATATATGCGTTGTGAACTTATTTCGGTGACGGCATACCTGCAAAGAGGGTTTTCCCGCTCAGCATTTCTGCAAAGATGCAGCCAGCTGCCCACATGTCGATGGCTTTGGTGTAGTTATTGGGGGACAGCAAAAGACGAGGCGACCTGTACCACTTTGTGACCAGTCCTTCAGACAAATGTCCCTAAAAAGAGTGAAAGAAAGAGGTGTGAGTGAGGTTGTTTGGCTATTTTTGTCGCTGACGTGACCTCCAGTGGCATGTTTGTTCTGATAAGGAAGGGGTGATGAGATGGAGCGGCAAGGTGAATTCTTGTGGTGGCCTGCGAGCACTGGACCTGTGTGTTCCACATGTCAATGCGGCCAAACTAAACCAGACACGTGCTGCCTCTGTCAGCAACTCCCACAGCCACTCCTGGATAATCCATCCCGTGCTGGACCCACAGCCCCAGCCAGACCGATCAGTGACACATATACACTTATTACTGTCAGCAACATATCCAGGTATGTCTGCGATACCTTAAAATAGTGAAAGAAAAGCATTATATTAAGTAGTAGAGACCCGTGTCCCTGAATTAAACTTTATGCCAAATGCAATAAATAAATATAATTACTTCAACTAAATTTAGATAACATTTAAAATATAAAAGGCATGAATGTCAGCAGGTGCTATTAAAAGCCATAGTAATTTCATGTTTGTCCTCAAACTCACGGCAAACATTAAGGTTACGCAGAAGTACTTTACTTTCCCTGGCCTTTAAAAAATTTTTTTACAGGATAACACTTGTTGAACAGAGGTTTCATATAAAAATGCAGTGAATGTCTGCATTTATGCTAAACACCTGACTGAGTGTGTATCAATTAACTTTGTCATTTTAACCATGTCATTTTAGATGCATATCTTCGGACAGGTGCTGCTTGATGAACGCACAGAACTCTCTGTTCAGGTTTGCTAAAGCACAGAAGGTCTCGGATGAGTATGGCAAAAATAGCTTTCCTCCGCCTCAATTACTGAAGGGAACTGCCTTTTGAACTCCTTCTGTTGTCTGACTGGTCAGTGACAGTCTGTTGATGACTAAGGCGTTGACTCACTCCTTCCTTTGAGCAAACACGTGTTGACAGCACTCTGCAAAACAGCACTTTCTCTGAAAAAATGGGATGGTCAGAGAAAACTGGTTATTTCCTCATTTTCCTCCTTCCTCTAACAGCCACTATTATGACCAGAGGCAAATCATTCTGAATTATCTGAATGGGAGCAGGAAGTAGCCCAGAACACTTCTGAATATAATCGAGCCAAAGTTAAAGAAAGGCAAACCCTTCAGACTGGCAATCTTTGGTAATCTAAATGGAGCTGCATTCTTTTTGAAGTATTCCAAGTTCATACTCGATATCATACAAATGAAATGCTATAAATGTGAACCTCTTTAACTGTAGAACTTCTTTCACATGTCAAGGGCATTTTAAGACCTTGGTGCAACTAAACAGTTGCCAAGACAAGTCAGCTAAACATGCATACATAAAACCTTTTACTTAACTTTAAAGCCTCTGACAATCCATTTGAAGTGACCTGCTTCTGATAAGGGGGGGGGATTGTTCCCAATTTGGCTTGAAGGCAACCCATTCAAGACACATACTTCTTCCCATAGCAAACAAAGGTGAGCCCCACCATGAAGTAAACATTCAGAAAGAACTGGTTTCCAGATTCTAATGAGCACACATTCTAATGTAAACCTTGCAATTGCGCTTCGGCTGACCCCTCAAGCATAATAAGTGCAAATTCCTGAATGTGTGCCAGTGAGCAGCGTAGAAGCGAATGGCCGATCTTTATTTAGAAACTGAGCCCATTCAAAGAGCATGCCGCTCAGCTGTCCAGACTGCCACCATCAACACTTGATTTAATGGCACAGCTTGCTGTGGAAAGCATCAAACTCTGACTGGAGTACCAGCTAGGCAAAAATCTAACGTTTGCTCTTGTATGGTACCATAGGCCCTCAGGGCCCCTCAATGCACCTAGGCCCCTCACTGCACCTACTCCATTCCTGCATGTTAGGGCATTATAGCACCCTGAGGGCTAAAGGACACTGACTGCAAGCGGAGAATACTGATGGGTCCTCCGACTGACCCAACCGCTTTACGGAACTGCCCTCACACTTGGCCCAAATGCTGGTCATGCCTGCAGAGACAGGCCGAGGGATAGCTTAAGCCCCTTTCGTATGCATCTTAACCTGCAAATGTTCCATTACTTTTCCATGCCGGTGTCATGTGTGAACGGGAGTCTATTTTCCCATGGAAGATGTTCCTCCAATTTGCTGGATCAGGACGTAGTGAGATTCATGGAAATTTTCCAGCATGGCTCTAGTGTCAACAAAAGCAGCAACATTCCCAGCTAAAGCATGCAAAAGGTTACAACCTTTTTGCACAAGACCTTCCGTTTCAGGCACCATTTCTTTAAGTAGGCCTACTTACTAAATCTGCCTTCTCAACAATTCTTACACAAATATCATACTTTGCATATTGAAGCTATTGGAGCTTTTTTTTTTTAATTGTTATTTATTTAACTGTGCAAATCTGTTAATCATCCATGTCAGGCTCTTCCAGTTTTGTGTAGGCCAAATATCAATGGCAGATATAGCTAACTATTTAATTTGGCTAACACAATTATTTTTCTTCAATTTTACCAAAAACAACACCGGCAGCAAGTATTGATTTTTATCTGATAAACCACTCTGAACCTTCAATATCCAACCACCAAACAGTGAGAACTTGCTGCCGTGAATAACAGTGGGACTAATAAAATTAGCATGCAATATGCAGCCTATAGCATGCTGTAGGCTACACACTGCGATCTCAACTTTACTGGAAATCCTTTATGGGACAATCAAAAGTGTGTGCTGCTACACCGTTTAATGCCTTTCACGGTTTTTAGTTGGCAGGACAGTGGGTCTTCAAAGAAAAGGACCAAACCTGTAGCAATTACATTTAACAGGAAAGGCAGAGCTACCATTTCAACACTTAAGGGAGGTGACACCATTTGGAAAACCAGTTGACCGAGTTTGCAGCTGTTGTGGAAATCGCTGGGAGGTGGGAGGATCAAGGGCTCTCAGCCCACTGGATGATCACTAATTCAAGACACATGTGGCCTCAGGCTGCCATACAATGTAGCTTTGGAGACAAAAAGCCTCGAGATTGCGGAATTAGTACAGCAGCTATAAACAACCACAACATAGTTTTGAAGACCCTTGGCTATTTTTTTGCCACTTGGAAAAAGCTGGCAAAGAAACCTGAATTACTTGAAGCTTGTTTAAGGATGATCCCCCTCAAAAAAGATTCTACAAGTACTCCAAACCAGTAGTCTTGAAATACACCTTGTTTACTACAGTACCAGGATGTTGCCATCCATAATATAAACTATTCCTTCCTCCAACAGGAACTACATCCTCATTCCTCGGGATGGAAAGTTCTGGATTTAGCCGTTCCTGTTCTCATCAAAAAGCGAAGAATCAATCTTTGCTATTGCAGCCAGATTTCATTCTACACTACACAACTGCACACATCATAGGTTAGCGTGACAATTCTTTTATCGCCCTAAGCTGTTCACCCAAGATCAGTTTACCTACTGCCCACTTTATTCTAATCCCCAGTTAACATTAAGGTGAAGCATTATGCTTGTGGGAAGAATTATTCTATGCTTCTCAACTCATTCAAAAACAAACATGGAAAAGAGTCACAAGCAACAGTATATAAGCTTACCTTGTGGGAGTAGTGTGGGTCCATGATGCGAGCCAGGCCAAAGTCTCCGATCTTCAACACCAGGTCCTCGGTGTTGACGAAGAGGTTGGCTGGTTTGAGGTCCCTGTGCAGGACATTGGCTGAATGGATGTATTTGAGGCCACGGAGCAGTTGGTACATGAAGAGGCGGGCGTGTCCCTCCGAGAGGGGCCCCCGCTCCAGCACGTTGCGCAGGTCCGTCTCCATGTACTCTTGAACGATGTAGACGGAGTTGACCTCTGTCAGCGAGCTCACGTCCTCGGTCAGCTGCCTGCCACTGGGGCCCATGGTCTCAAACACCTTGACAATATTGTCATTATCCAGGCGTCGTATAATCTTGATCTCACGCAGGGCATGCTTCACGCTCTGGGGGTCAGTGAGGATGATCTTCTTCACTGCCACCCTCTTGTCACAGTCCATGTCCACGGCAGAGAAGACCAGACCATTGCCACCATAACCCAGGGGGTTCAGGTCCATGTAACGGGGGCCCAGATCAAAGCCATGGATATTCATGAGACTCTCAAACTTCTCTGCCATTTTCTCTAGCAGAGTGGTTTTTATGTTTGTGGTTTCACGTCTGTGTTGAGGAGATATGAACAGCGTTTTTTTTTTCTTTTGATTCTTAACAAATTGACTTTTTATTTAAAAAATATGCATGTACGTATGCTAAACAGTCACTGAAGCCTGCAGTGACCCTGCCTTTTTTCCTGTGGAATACTTGGACAGCGCTCTGATATATAGGCAGGCTATTTTGTCATGGTTCACTAGATCCAAAGGTTGAGTTTGACTGTGTTGACAGTTTCCTTTTAATTTTTATTTATATTTTCCCCTTGAGCTTGAAAGTCTAAAATGGAGTAACTTGATGGTCGAGGTTGCCTGAATAGCTTGAAACAGGAAAGAAATGTCAAAGCCTCCGAGATCATTGTTGCAATATGGACACACACGGTGTATGACTGGTCCAAAGAAGTGCCATTTCACTATCCAAATTATCACTGTAAAATGTTTTCCTAAGTAGAGCTGTATATACGTTTTCAGTTGGATATGCTTGATCAATAATTTAGAGTGTGGCTGTTGATATTACGCTGTTCTTCCCTTTAATGATCGGGTGGCTCAAGCTCACCACAGTCGCAATCAAAACAGTCTTCCATTTTACATTAGGGTAACCTGAAACAAAAGGGGAAACGAAAGGTGATCAGGAATGAAGCATATAACCTGTGTCATTTATTAGTGAGTTGTCACCGAAATTCTGCACTTTCAGAACAGACGTGGTAACTTTACACATATGTACATCTTGCAGGACATGGGCAGGATGTCCACTACTTAAAACCAGGGACTATATATAGTAGGTTTCGGTAAAGTTTGACTAGCAAGACGCAGTGTAGCTAATGCTATTAGCTACCTAAGAATTACACTTGCGGTAGCCAACGTGAATGCCTAGGCCCATTAATCTTTAGCTGGAAATCGAGCGTTTATTATTACTTTGCTATTGCTTTAATGAGATGTTGATATCAACGGAAGAAAGGTGCGCATATGCTTCAAATAAAACATTTTAGTTATCGCGTAGCTAGCCTTTGTGAGATTGTTTCAACAGAGATTGCTATGATTTTACCCAAGTTAAACTGTTTGCCAATATTCGTCTCTGCGAACGACGTGCCAAATATATAAATAACTGCTAGTAGTAAGTTAGCTAGTGGTAACGCTACTCACTGCCGGCCGGGTAAGACAGGTGACGTTCTTAGCTAACTTAGCTAGCTAGCTAGCTAGCCAGCCAGCCAGACAGCAAAGTAACTTAGCTAAGGTGAAGTTTGCGCTAACGTTAACCAGTTTTAACTATAGTTAGCTCACAAAAAATCCTATACAGGGGTTCACAGAGAACGAAGTCGGCAATGGTACGAAATGTCGCAAGCCGGTAAGCATTTTTACATGTACAAGCTAACGTTAGCGAATGTAGCCAGCTAGATTTCTCGCCACCTAGCCCGGTAACGTTAATAAGATTGGTGATTGAGACCACCCGAATTGGATTAACGTTAGCCAATGATAACGAGACAGCTATATGGCGAACTAGTTCGCGGGCTATTCATACATTTTTACTAGCCGAGACTAAACAAAAGCGTCTGGCGTTACTACCGCAGTCATTGCGAAAATTACTCGACACAAAGAAAGTAGTCATCGTCAAACACTGAAACGAACAAAAACAGATTCTAAAGCTACATGTAACGTTAGCTAGCGAACCAATCCACTCTAATTACAATTTGTGAAAGCAAATCATTTGGTCTATGTGACGTAGTCATAATCAAATTCCTTACTTACTTTTCGCATTCGTCTCATTTCAGAAATTTTCTACCCGTAATTAGCTTGGTCTGTGCTCCGCTCCCCCTGCCTTGTGAGTCTCCTGCAATCGCCATTGACGACTGTACCTAATGTACTCCCCCAGAAGCTGCGTCAATCGCGCAGTAGTAGGAGTGGCTTGTATGGAAGTATAGCGGTAAGTTTAAAATTATTTTTATTTGAAGCATATCCACACCTTTCTTCCGTTGATATAAACATATCATCAAAGCATTAGTCCAAAACCTCATATTGGAAGGACTGCCAACAATACATACATGCACGCACACAGAAAAAATAAAAGCAATTGTAAATAATGGTGACAAATATAATAAACTTAAGTGTGACGGGTATATAAAAAAAGTGTCCCTTGAACGTTGTTTATTTTTTATTATTTTATTTGTTGAGAATGGAGGGGGGTGGCACAGATGGTGCAGTGGTTAGTACTGCCACCTCACAGCAAGGAGGTCCTGGGTTTGAATCCCCGTCGGACAGGGCCTCTCTGTGTGGAGTTTGCATGTTCTCCCCGTGTCTGCGTGGGTTTTCTCTGGGTACTCCGGTTTCCTCCCACAGTCCAAAGACATGCACGTTAGGCTGATTGGAGAGTCTAAATTGCCCGTAGGTATGAGTGCGTGAGTGAATGGTGTGTGTGTGCCCTGCTATCAACTGGCGACCCGTCCAGGATGTATTCCTGCCTTTCGCCCAATGTATGCTGGGATAGGCTCCAGTCCCCCTGCGACCCTGTTCAGGATGAGCGGGTTAAGATAATGGATGGACGGATGGATGGAGAATGGAGGGGTCAGTAAGAAGGGTAATGTGT
This sequence comes from Conger conger, assembly GCF_963514075.1. Classification (NCBI taxonomy): domain Eukaryota; kingdom Metazoa; phylum Chordata; class Actinopteri; order Anguilliformes; family Congridae; genus Conger; species Conger conger. The sequence continues at coordinate 21,669,665 of NC_083774.1, forward strand.
GCAGTTGCCAGGAACTGGTTAGTGTCTTTATCATTGGTAGATTTTTGAGCATGAACTGCTCATTTCAGGTCCTGTCATTGGCTTCAGGTCAGGAAATAGTCAGGAATGTGAAAGCCACTCCAAAACCTTAATTTTGTCCTTTTCAGTCATTCAGTAGTGGACCTGTGTTTGTGTTTTGGATCATTTGTCCTGCTGCATGACCCGATTATGCTTCAGCTTCTGCTCACAGACAGATCACCGGACCTTCTCTGGTTCAGAGCCAAATGCATGGTTCCTTCAATCATGGCAAGTCATCAATCATCCAGGTGTTTTTATTTAATTTTTTTATCTGAATTGACAATTGATGGTTGTCTTGGTTAACAGTGGTTTCTGCCTTGTAACACTCCCTTGAATCCAATTTTTCCCAGTCCCTTTCTTATTGTGGAGTCGTAACCATTGACCTAAGCTGAGGTTAGGCCTGCAGGTCTTTGGATCTGTGACTTCCTGCATGAGTTGTCGCTGCGCCCTTCAACAAAAATGTTGGCAGGCCGGCCACTCCTGAGAAGTTTTGCCACTCCATTTGGAGGCTCTTTCTGTGTCTTCTCCATTCAGAGGCTCTCACTGTGGTTTGGCGGTATCACAGAGGCTTAGATTTGGCTTTGGAGTAGCCTTGTCAAAGTCTTTTTTGAATTAAAGCTACAAAGAAGAGTGGGCTAAGATTCATCCACAGTGATGTGAAATAAATTCATAGGAAGATTTTGGTTGCAATTATTGTGGCTAAAGGTGGTGAAACCAGTTTTAAGGGGGCAATTTTTCACAGGGGTGATATGAGCGTTCACTTTCTTCCATTAAATGCATTAAATGGTTTTGTATTTTATCAGGTTCCATTTATCCATTCCATTTCTCAGGTTCCATTTATCTTATTGCGTTTTGTCTAAAGATCTGAAATCATTCAGTGTGACGGAATCAGGAAAAGGCTTGTTGAATTCAATTTAATACATGTGATCCTCATAATAATATTTTATATTAAAAAATATATTAAAAAAATCAGTGTCCATGTGATTTGATTTGAAAATGGCATCCATCTGTTATGGAATGAGTGGAAAATATATCATTTCCGAAAGCAGAGAACTCAATAATTTCGGTTTGCTGCATCATGGGTTCATGAAAACGATCAAAATATTCTTCTGTGAAACCAAAATCTGTGCTGAGCTGCCTTTTGGCCACAACAGACAGCAATGCTATGGCTACCATGAGGAAATGGTGAAATTCATTACCCATTCCCCAGCGAATGAATGAAAAATACACAAGCTCTGCACAAAGGCAACAGCTGGGTCTTTCAGTGCATCAGTGCAGACAGACCATGTGAGAGCCCATGTGCCTGGGAATGCAGCATAGTGCTGTCTAGTAACCACTGGAGGAGGTGTGTGTGTGTGTGTGTGTGTGTGTGTGTGTGTGTGTGTGTGTGTGTGTGTGTGTGTGTGTGTGTGTGTGTGTGTGTGTGTGTGTGTGTGTGTGTGTGTGTGTGTGTGTGTGTGTGTGTGTGTGTGAGACAGACAGAACTGGCCAAGAGCTGCTGCTGGATTTAAAGCTGAAGTCAGTACAAAACCTACGACTGAAAAACAAACAATGAGGGTAATGAATGGTCTAAATCTCTGTGTTTTGAATTCCTGAACACATGGTTGCTTTGTCAAATTGTGTTATTGCAATAAAATGGAAAATACTGACTGAAAATGAGGTAGTATATTTCTCTCCTGGCCATGTTTAAAACGTATGGTTATTTTTCACTTCACTCACTGGCAAGGGCCAAGCTCCAGTTGCATAACGGCTTAATTGCCCTCGGACTCCAGTCACATTTTATGTGCTCAACACCTTTAAGATGGGGGTCCAGATAGGTGACAAATGAGGTGACTATATTGGAGGGATGAGAGAACCATTCAGCAGGGAGTTTGAGGTGGCTACTCTAACATTACATAACATTATATTATTGGCAGACGCTCTTATCCAGAGCGACGTACAACAAAGTGCATACCCATAACCAGGGATAAGTGCGCTGAAAGACCCTAGAGGGAAATACAATTTCAATTGCTACCCGTTTAACAAACAAGTGAACAAACAACAAAGCAAAAGTGACCAAACTTAACTATCTAAATACTGCTTACCTAGCCAACTAAAAATACCGAAACACAAAGTAAATCACAAGGACAACAATTAAGGTTCACAGGGAGGTAGGGAGGGATGGGGAGAGGTGCTGCTTGAAGAGGTGCGTCTTCAGTTTGCGCTTGAAGGTGGGGAGAGATTCTACAGTTTAACGTTCTTCACACTGGCTGTAGAGGGGGGTGCATCGCACTCACAGGCCCTTTTAGTCTGACGGGTCAGCAGATGCTAAAATACCAGACACGCTTTGAACAGAGCACCTGGGCTTGTGCTTCCTTCTCAAATGCATTTCTGAGATGACGCAAGTACTTTCTTGGGAAAAACAATAGTGCTGAACTAACAATAGGGATGTCTCGTATGGGGTCAGTAGGATTTATTATGTGTTGGATACCATCCATGGTGATGAACAGCAGGTCCTTGGGTGGCTAGTGACCATACAAATCCGATATATCTGATAACATGCAGACATTTTTTAATAATCAAAACATAGTACCCTATACAGCTCTTTAATGCATTACGCATTTTGAGTGGTGAGGGGGTATCAGGTTTGAAGGGTTGCTGAAATGATCCTTTGTAATTATGGGCTCTTGTTCCTCAGGGGATTGATCTCCAAAGATGAAGTTGGGCGTACTGCTCTCACACAAATTGGCTTCAGTTGATTTGCATTGGTTGTGTCGGTTTTATGCGTGCCATTTTTTTCCAACATGTTCTTCAAAATATCTCCTTTCTGCTCCAATGGAAATGTTCAAAAATTACTGTTACAGCTAAGAATAGCCTAGGCTTCTGTTTAGATAGTTACATTAGCCCTTAATGTATGTGTGTCAGTCACATGGTGGAAGTTCATGTCTGCATTATATAAGGGCTGGAGTGAGAATCTTGTTTGGCAAGCTATCATTGGTAGACCAACCCAAAGGATTTGCCATTGACAAAGCAGAATTGTGCTGACTGTTCATGTTATTTGGGATTCTTTGGGTATTGTTATTCACTGAACTGTACAAAATGGTAAACTTTAGTGTTCCACAGTGTATGGTTTATAATCTTTGTGAATGACTGACCTTATGCACTTACACTGGCTTTTTCTCAGAACTGGACCACATTATTTTGACTTTTGCTGTAGGTTTCTTGACAGCCTTTGTGCTAAAATGTGTATGGACTGTATGGAGTGTGCAGTCCATGACTTCTGTATTTCTTCTTATTTGTTTTGTTTGTGAAATGAAAATGAATATATTTATCTTTGAATACTATGCAGGCTTATACCCTATAGAGCAGAGTAAAGGTTCTGTTTTTGTTCAATATGTGCACCTTTGTCTGTTACTCACTACCCTGTGTGGGTCGCTATAATCTGACATTTGTAGCAATACTTTGTTCTTATGGTTTTGACTGAAGTCTTAATCAGTGAATTTATGTACAAATGTATGTTTTGAATACCATAACAGTGATGGAACAGACAGTTAAATTGGCATTATTTGTTAGTTTGTCCATCTAAGAGGCATGCATTTGTTGGAAGTTTCAAGCCACGTACGTTTATATGTTGATGTTACAGTACTTGGTTCTCAAGCCCTATGTACACAGGTTTCATTCCAACCACAACCACTGCAATCCCAGAATTTAACAAGCTCTTAAATATGCTTTTCATGTTTTGAGGGATTAATTACCCACTTAAATCACATTATGTCAGAAATGGCTGTGCATGCCATCAAGAATAGACATTCTTTTATTCACATTGTGCTACATTGCAAATGATTAGATAGAGGGAAAATAAATTAATCAATCAAATTAAGGTCAATCTTCTGGCTCATAATTGGTGAGTGTGGATACTTTGCCTCTAAAATTAACCATTTAGTACATAATGGAAAATTCAAAGTCAAAGCAAAGTCAAAACCTGCATAGTGTTGACAAGCTTAAGGAAAAATATGCAAGAACTTAAGTACATCCTTCAACAACCTTTAGAACCACTGACTTAGACAATATCATCAGCAGTATACAATCAACTTCTGTACACTTGTTATGGTCAACAAAAAGAGATTTCGTAAAACTATTGCAGGATAACCGCCTTCAAGCAGGAAACATAAAAAGAATGATGTTACATACCATGGTTGGAATCCTTCATGAACCTCTGGAGTCACAGGGAATGTAATAGTCCGTGTAATAAGGGTGCTGCGGAAAGACGAATGTCAGTGCTGAGCCTGCACCGCGGGCAAGGTCCGGCGGTCAGACGGGCAGGGGGAGACTTGCAGAGCTGGGGCTAGTCGTGCAGCTCATTCACAGCTGTTTCTGCTTTGTGACTCCATGGGGAGTTAATATAGTACGCAGGAGAAGGGGAGGAGTCTGCTCCGGGTATGGCTGGGGCTAGCCGGCGTTGACACCGGCCCTATCGCACACTGTCAACACTCCCCTCACACTGCCTTGTGCAGCAGAGAGTGCTGAGCTGATGATCCGGTCCGCCTCAGCTGTGCACAGACAGGGGCCCAGAGAAGGCAAAGCGCCTGCTTCTCAGCTAACGGGTCCGCTGTCCCTGCTGCGTGCTCGCCAGCTTGTGTGCGCCATGATCATTACTGCAGTCTTTCTTCTGTCCGCATACCTGACAGACTCGCCTGCCTGAGCAAGGTTCAGCTGGAGGCCATATCTCTTAACACGTTCTGTGATCCGGCTCATGCCGCCTGAACAGCAGAAGGCCATTTTGCTGCTTTCCCCCAAAGCTGTGGGGAGCAGACATTCCTCTGGGCAGCAGAGAATGAGTCATCCCCAGTGCGGAGCCACCTCACTGACCTGGGTAAAATAAACACGGTACTTTTCCCTTACACCTCTGAGAGTGCATTCCCCTGCCTGTTCTCACGCAAGGAGTGCTGCCTATGGGAAAGACACTTAATATTACTGATTACTGATTTCAACCCGATCATTTGTACACGCTATTTCTGGATATTTTGTACCATTATGTTATCAGTTTGGGTCCTTTATGCACTTTAAGTATAATCTATAGTTTGGGCCATACTACGAGACTGTACTTGTGAGATACAGAGGGTTCACAGAGGTGTAAGTGCCCTTCTCAGATCCCTCTGAAACACTTGTATCGGTCCTCTAGCCCACATACTTTCTCATTAGTGCGCTATTTGTGTGCACTTTAATTGCGCTTCTCATTATCACAATTTATAAGTGTTAATACTCAAAGCCTCTTTTGGCTTGTTGAGATCTTGCACACAGGGTAACAAGTGCATGACACACCAATCTCTAGTGTTCTATTAGGAGTTTTATCCATTAATTCCACAAAATCATTGGCAGTATGACATTTCAGTTTTACTAACAAACGTACTATACGACAGGACTAATAGTTCTGTTCTTTGCGTCAAAGTGAAGCAGGCTGACGTATTTGGAGACGGGATAAATAAGTAAACCAAAATAGCGGATAAAAAAATACAAAGGCAGTTGTGTGGTCTTTTGAGCCTATTAGAGCAGTGAAGTGTTGCAGATGATCATCATTAACAAAAGTGAGCTTGACAAATCCTGCTATACTCTGCACTGATCAGGTTTGCCATCCAATATATGCAATAACAAAGGTATGTTGCAATAGCTGTAAAGTTTTGGGACTATAAATTTAGTTTGGCACAGAGAAAGGCACAATCTCACACTCCAATAATGATCCTTACCAGTTAGTTTGTCATCACCGCTCCAGACCAACCTGTTGTGACTCAAAAGAAACTGGAGTTCACAGGTTATTTCTCGGCCTGCCGCTTTCACCTGAGTGCCCACACTCTGCTCACCACCTCCCATTGCACACACACACACACACGCCTGCAACAGCACTCACAGACACGCACACACACACACACACACATGCCTGCAACAGCACTCACAGACACACACACATGCCTGCAACAGCACTCACAGACACACACACACACACACACACGCCTGCAACAGCACTCGCAGATGCAGACACACACACACACACACACACACACAGACACATGCCTGCAACAGCACTCACAGACGCACACACACACACACACACGCCTGCAACAGCACTCACAGACACACACACACACACCCACGCCTGCAACAGCACTCACAGACACACACACACACACACACACACGCCTGCAACAGGACTCACAGATGCACAGACACACACACACACACACACACACACACGCCTGCAACAGGACTCACAGATGCACAGACACACACACACACGCCTGCAACAGTACGCGCAGACACACACACACACACCTGCAACAGTACTCGCAGACACACACACACGCCTGCAACAGTACTCGCAGATGCACAGACACACACACACACATGCCTGCAACAGGACTCACAGATGCACAGACACACACACACACACACACACACGCCTGCAACATCACTCACAGACACACACACACACACACACACACACACGCCTGCAACATCACACAGACACACACACATGCCTGCAACAGCACTCACAGATGCACAGACACACACACACACACACACACACACACACACACACACGCCTGCAACAGTACTTGCAGATGCACACACACCTACAATAGCGCTCAGAGATGCACAGACACACACACACACACACACACATAAAGAATTTATGAAGCACATAATGGACACTCTGGAAACATGTGGCTTTTCTCTGGCTTCATGGATGGATGGGGGATTGTCCCACCATCTTCCTAACCTTACATTTACACTGTTTAGATGAGGGGAAAAAGATGTCTGTACCTCCTTAGTGTTGTAAATGTTCTGCTGTGTCCTCAACATCCTCTGACCGAACACGTGCTTCATAAATCCTGCAGGTCACATTTCACTCCTCTGCCCTTCTCTCTGGGCATAGTCCACATTCTCCTAATAACGTGCCTTTCAATCTGATTGATGCTCTCCTGGATCATCAAACACCTTTAATATTGCTGGATAAAATCACTGGCTCTGCTCTCACCACACAGGGTGGCAGAGGTGCATTGGTGAGAACAGCATACAGGGCATAAGAACACAGTAGTACATAAAATACATAATGAATACGTAATTGTACAGGTGTTGGGGGTCTGAACACTTTAAACACTTCACATTTTGAAAGTTCATATCCTTTCAACATACTCCCTAGTCTGTCACATGATCTAAATTACGGTCTTGGTTGCACTGCACTTTACAAAACCAAGTGGGCAGTTCCATATGGTATTTGCCCAATGAGTGTCTTCAGAAAATGCACTTACGATGGGTAAACGGTAGTGAACAAGCCAAACCAGCCACCACAAACAAACCATCCGAAGAAACGAGAGCTGGAATGGGAGGAGCCTGAATTGGACAGGCCATGCAGATGGTAGGGTAGGCTAGCCCTGCCGCTGATGTAGCACACAGTGTAATATACATAAGTGCCCTCCTGCTGTCTGCCCCCCTCTGGCAATTTTGTTATTAACTCTGCACACCATATTCCTGTCTGGGTCACAGGAGAATTTGCAATGACGTGGGAGTGTTTGTACAGGATTTGTTGAACAATAGATTCAATCTATAGGCCTGGTAATGATTTTAAGCTCTGAGAAATGAATGTGCATATATTCAGCATATTTTGCCACTTCGTACTGTTATGCTGGAAAATGAATTTTCTTTATTTGGACGTATGCCCCCCCCCCCCCCCCGCTCTCCTTCTCCCTCTCCCTTGGATTGCGAATGCAAGGATGAGCTCCCACTAGCCCACAAGGCGTTTGTTTATTGTACAGATGGTCTGGGGACCCTGTACCTGTGCAGGGTTCATTTGCAGAAAGCCCATGAGGCAGTTGTTTCAGGGGCCCAGATCAACAGGCTTTCATTTAGATACCAAGGCATGCTGCCTTTTTCATTCTGTCTTCAGTCTTCTCATGATAATCAGATTTTCATGAGAAGACTGAAGTGATTTGTTAGGTCTCCGATCCATGAAGCTGTGTTCGAGTGTTTAAAATCAAGCCCTGTATTAAGACTATTTTGATTCTGTACCAGCACAAGTCCCTGGGAATATTTTTAGGAATATTAATTTATTATTCTGAAACTCCCAGTCAGTTCACATGTTCAACCTCAAATTTTGAAGAAGGATAAAAATAGATGATCTTGCAGCACCTTGTGATTTTTCTCAGAACAGTGTCAAAGTAGATGTTCACAAACAGGAACGTAAATCTTACCTAATCTGACCAAACACACACACTACGCACAAACAAAAATTAAGCAAACAAAGAGCACACAGTGCGTCACTGAACTGTTCACCTCTGCCCTGAATGAAGTCTGCCCAATACAGAAACAAAGAAGGCTGAATTTGTCAGTGTTTTGTTGATGCAGATCTCAGTTTCATCTTTTTACCAAATATTTAAACCCAAAATGCTAATATTTGTGGTGCAAATGGGACGAAACGATATTTCTGTAATATATTTTATGATAACAGGAGGGCTATTCTCAGGTCCTGTGATGGATGAAGCTTCAGTTACGGGCAGATGGCTGCAGTTGAGACAGTCCAGCCTTTAGTGGTGTCTGAGAAAAGGCTTATTACTGGACATTTATGTAATCTTCCTCTCACTACTCCTGCTTCATCCTGCACACGTCCATCCTCTGTCCCTTCACCCTGGGATCTGCCCACATTCTCCTAAAAATGTTCCCAACCTGATGAATGCTCTCCCGGAATAAGCAAACACCTTTAACACTGCTGGGTAAAATCAATGGCTCTGCTCAGAACACAGGGTGGCAGAGATGCATAGGTGAGAACAGAGTTTACAGGGCATAAGAACACATAAGTACATGTGTGTTTCAGCATGTTCAATACAGTAAGTGGAATATAGGTCTTTGTATCCCATTGCTGTATGTTCAGTTTGGTTATAGCCTCTGTAGTAAGATTATTGGTTATAGTACTGTACTGCATTTGGTTCGAGCCTCTATAGTAAGATTATTAGTGCCAGGTAGCTTTCCATTCTGACCCTCTACTTTGATTCATCATCATCAAAATATTTTTTTCCCCTCAGATTCCCTGACTTGTACAGATACACAAAATATTTTTTTTAAATCAGAAATTCAGGAAAAATCACTGTTGTTCTTCTAATATTTAAAACTAGCTGTTGTGATCAACTTCCTCATCTGAAAGTTATTTGTCACCACCATCTTGGATTGCCACAATTTCTGAAATGCAGTTAGCCATTTTATTCTGGCCTAGTTTTGGCCTAACCACCATGTAAGACCTATGCAACTTGCCATGGTAGTACTGCCACTGAGTGATTTTGGTAGTGACTGGCCACTTGTTAAATGTTTTAATTTTTGCTGTGTGTGCTTAGACCCTGTGTTTCAATGCTTGGAGCTATATTTGGTTTCACCATTGTATGCAGTTTGTAGGTTATGACCGCTGAACATGTTCTTAATGAATAAATATGAATGGAATGCATGCACATGTTGCAATATGTTGACAGATTAATTTAAATCAGAAATATATTTCCGGTTCAGGAACCTGTTAGGTTAACCTGATTAAGCATAAAACCTGCATTTTATGATACTATCCACATCCAGTCAAGCTGTTTATTGTTTTATGTTTTGTTCCGAGGTGTGGGCTAGTGTACTTAGTGTATTGAAATACAACATCTAGGCAGATTAAATGACCGGAGTTCACAGCTGGACATGCATAGACATATTTAATCAGCTTCTAAAGTACATACATCAATTCTTAACATTCTAAATGGACTAATATTGTCTATACCTATTCGTAGATAAATTAATTGGCTTCATAGATGGTACCACATATTCGATTCTATTATAATTATTCTCATTCCCTTTCTTGGATAGCTGCTATAAACTGAGAGTGTTTCAGGCCTATGGTGTGCAGCTAGTGAAATCCGGTGTTTTATGTTAAAGAGACTGTTGTATGTTGTTACTGCTCTCATGGATCATTGCATTTCATTATTGGCATTTGGCAGACGCTCTTATCCAGAGCGACGCACAGTTGATTAGACTAAGCAGGAGACAATCCTCCGCTGGAGCAATTCCGGGTTAAGGGCCTTGCTCAAAGGCCTAACAGCTGTGCAGATTTTATTGTGGCTACACCGGGATTAGAACCACCACCCTTGTGTATCCCAGTCATTTACCTTAACCACTACGCTAGAGGCCGCCCCTATTCTCGGATCCTACTCGGTAGATGTTTTCTTGACAGAGTGGCCTATTTATATATAGCCTATTCAATGATCATATTAGCAGTCTATTTGTCTGCTGATAGGATTATTAAACAGCCATTGAAACATTTTGCCAAGAAAACATCTACAGAGTAGGATCCAGCCATAGCAAGTGAAATTCTCTCTTTCTCTCTGACACGTACACACACAGACAGAATGCAGTGCAGCATTGAGCCTTTTCTAATCAACTGTTGTGAATTTTAAATGGTGAATCATTCGTCAGGTAACCCTTAAAACACTTGATATTTAGATCCATTTTTTTCCTTCTGTACCCTCAGCCAAAAGCTAATGCTACTCATAGTCTATGAAGTCACATTTTTACTCTAGTCTAAGTCCAGATCTGACCTGCTTCATATACAATGGTCCTGCATTTTAAAGATTTATTGATGTAACACCCCATGTCTTTGGACACAGGAAACGACAGAAACATATATTTGCCTCATTCCCCAAGTGAGTCACTGCAATGATTCTGAGGTCACTGCGATTATAGTACCGACAAATCAATAATGCAGTCATATTTACTGCTGAAACGGCGTGATGAGCAGCATTGGCAAACTCCACTGTCCTTTCAGTATGAAGCTGATTTAATGGGGTTCCCTGTGAAGTGTAAGGCAGTGCTCCCGTAGTTGCTTGTGTACCCGTGATGGATGGACACATTTTCCACCTAGCTTGGCGTGTGTGTCAGCTGATGACCTCGGATGGTACATTGAACCTTTGGGTATGTCTTGAACATTTCCTCCAAGAAACAACTTGTTCTAGGAAATAAGTAACAGAAGTTGCTCAAGTTGGTCAGATGGACTTGGGGGCAGACAAATCCAGCTTTCAATGGCTGTTCACACAGACACTGATGCCATGGGAAACTTAAGTATAACATTTAGGAGTTATGTATCAGTGTTTAATCAGGAAAACCTTGTGTATGGTACTGTACAGTACGGTTTTGCCTATTGTTAAACGGAAAATAAATCTTCTGTCCTATCCAGAGAAAGCCTTCATACAGAGGATATGTAGAGAGGATGTAAGCTGTTGGTCCCAGGAAAGGATGATTTATTACAGACTCTTAATTCTTCCTCACAGTCACAGTTAGTGGCGTACTTCAGTTCCATGCTGCTGCATGTTCCACCTTTTCTAGCAGGACCTGAGAATTTCTTCCAGAAAAACTCTTCCATTGTTGACTAGCCTTGAATAATCCCTGGGAATTCGCTGAGGAAGCAGTTTTTTTCCATGAATTGATGTTGTAAATCTTTTTTCATTCTCATCACACAGTTGTCATTTGGGGAAAAAACTGATATCAATGTTGCCATTTTTCTGCATAAACCTTGTCTCCGTTACTGTCTGTGTCCCACGCCAGCATTGGGGCCCTGCTGTGTCTCTCTCAGGCTCCAGCATTGGGGCCCTGCTGTGTCTCTCTCAGGCTCCAGCGTAGGGGCCCTGCTGTCTCTCTCTCAGGCACCAGCGTAGCGGCCCTGGTGTCTCTCTCTCAGGCTCCAGTGTTGGGGCCCTGGTGTCTCTCTCTCAGGCTCCAGCGTAGGGGCCCTGGTGTCTCTCTCTCAGGAACCAGCATTGGGGCCCTGCTGTCTCTCTCTCAGGAACCAGCATTGGGGCCCTGCTGTCTCTCTCTCAGGAACCAGCATTGGGGCCCTGCTGTCTCTCTCAGGCACCAGTGTAGGGGCCCAGTTTATCGCTCGTCTCCGTTCCTGCAGCAGGGCACCCTCAGTTCACTGGCTGTGCCACAGCACAAGCACAATGTCACCTGATTTGCTGTTAGGCCTGTGTGTGTTGAGTCTGTGTGTACAGCAAAGTGCTCAATGAGTGCATTTCACACACACTCATATAAACTGTCCATTTAACATTTTGCTCTGCAGCGTTCTGTAAAAAAACTGACTGCTGCTTTTCAAATATGTCCATAATATGTTTGATTGAGGTTTTGTTTTCATCCTCAGAAACAAATTATTATGAAAACAATATTCAGTAGAAGGGATACCACCACATTATTTATTACAATTGAATAGCAGATTTCGATTTCACATATTTACGTTCAGATATTCCAGATATATCGCAAGACGCAATAAGCATCGACAGAGAGGTCATAATGTGGTGAGGCTGTAAACGTAAGTCATCCCATCTCTTACCTGAACTTCCTGCCATTAGCTCACTTGATAAGGACCACAGCTGCTCTTGCAAAACTAAATAAAGGGTCATTGACTTCAATTGAGAAGTAGATCATTGTTTTTTTACCCTTTACTCTTTGCTCATTCTGATTTGTAAATTCTCCCCAGAACAAATTATACAGCTCATATACTGGACATGTTATCCTCCTACATGCTGTCTACTTCCTGAAGCTGTTCAGGTTTAGTATCTTATTTGTTTAGTATCTTGCTCAAGCCCTGCAGTGCCCAGCTGGGGATTTGAACCTGCAGCTTCTCCGTGGATATACAGATTCATGTGTCTCTTGGATCAATGCTTATCCTAACCACAGATAAGTTGGCATGCTCTCTACAGGGGTTGACAGAATGTCATCATGAGACTATGGATCGTATAACTCTTACATGCCAGGTGCTTAACTCCCTGCACTCAAAAGCCATAAAAGCACAGAGTGCATTTTAAAGGGAAACCATTTGAAGGTTTTATTTTGAGGTTGTTCAAGGGGTCTAACTAAATAACAACAAAGCTCGAGGGGAGCACTATATAAAAAGGCTAGGATGCTTTTATTTTGTTAGATATTTGTATTTTTGCCCAATGTTTCAGGGATATGTAGGGCGGCCTGTAACATAGTGGTCGGTGGTTCTAATCCCGGTGTAGCCACAATAAGATCCGCACAGCCGTTGGGCCCTTGAGCAAGGCCCTTAATCCTGCATTGCTCCAGGGGAGGATTGTCTCCTGCTCAGTCTAATCAACTGTCCATTGCTCTGGAAAAGAGCGTCTGCCAAATACCATTAATGTTATCTAATCTAATGTAATATGTGTTGTGGATTTCAAGTTGCAAGATACAATATAATTGTACTTAAGCTAAATAAACATACTGTATATGAATAGATATTAATGGGCAATGACACTTGTGTAATAGTAGTTGCAGTGTCTCAGGTTTGTATTTTGTGTAAAAAATGTATTGGGCATGACCGTTTGGGAAAGGAGGCTTTTTTTGTAGAAATGATAAACCTCCTCATAGACCCCCCCCCCCCCCGAATCACATGTAAGGGGGCTTATGTTTTGGGGAGGTTGCCGTGGTGACAGGAGGAAGGACACGGGGGACAGGGGGTGAGTGAGTCTGAGTCCGGCTCCTCACCTGGAAGAGAGGGAGGGAGAGCGCTCCGGGGAGAGAGCAGAGCTGAGCCTGTTTACTGCAGGGAGTGTTTCTGCAGCTAGATCCGGAGAGATTTCCATCGCCCGCAAAAACAAACATCCGACTCCCAGGGACGTGCTTTGCATGAGCCTGGCTGTCAGTGATTAACTGGAGTTTGAGGTGCTGGGAAACAGGCAGGGATTAATAAGGCTGCCATAGTGAAAGACATCAGGAGGTGGGTACAAATGTTGAATGGTATCCGTGAACTACTTCATGCACTCAGGATTCAATTAAAATGTGTTCTCTTATTTCAATAAACATGTAAATGCTTCATAAAATTCCAAAGCAATTTGTGACTGAGCTCCCAAATGAGGAAAGCCTTATTTTTGTATTCTTGGACGGGATTGAGTATGAGGATTTATGAGTCCAGGCTCCCACATGACCGGGCCTGTAAGCTGCCCACCCAGATCAGGGCAGGTCACACAGCCACTCCACGTGGTGCAGAGTGTTCAGGGAGGGGTTTCAGGTACTGTGTTCGTCTCCCATATTCCCAGGAACCCTGAGAGAGCCATCTCTTCTCTCCACTTCCACTCCTGCTGACATCCCTCTGAACCTGGCTCTGTGCAGCTCTTCACGTGATGCTCAGAGAGGATTAGAGGAAGTCACATGGACTTCAGATGACCTGACAATAGCCTCCTCAGCTGTTACTGTACTGTTTTAATGTGTGGGTGTGTGCGTTTGTGTGGTGCGGGTGTGGTGGGGGTTTGAGTGTGCGTGTATGTGTGTGACGGGTGTGGTGTGGTGTGGTTGTGCTGTGTGGGTGTGGTGGGGGTTTGGGTGTGCATGCTTGTGTGTTTTCGTCATGGATTTTGCCTTTTTGTTTGAAATTTTGTTTGATTACCAAGTGCAATTTTATGAGTTGCTTTGGCTAAAAGTGCCTGCCAAACGAATACATTTTAATTGTAAATTCTGTGAGCACTCAGGAGTGTGCCTGGGACCAGTGTGATCCTAACATTGATGAAAACCACAAACCTCACAATTACACAACTCCTGACTGAATTAAGACCAAATTAAGCACACTACAAAAAGATGGAATCAAGCTGTAATATTTTGTCCAAGGAATGCTGTCTCTCTCCATAGCCGACTCTCGCATACATTGAACTCAACATCATACATGCATGTGTAAATGTACATACATGATTTATAATCACAGATTCCTTTATGGTTTAATTTAGCCTATTCTAGCTGAAGAGTTAGCCGGTGCATATTAGCATTATTCCTGGAAAAGTTATGCAGCTATGGATGCAGATATTGAAGTCTGTATAATATTGCAATGGACTCTTGCAATGAATATTGCCATTGCTATGATTGATGAACAAAATAAAATCTCATAGGAGCTACATACTATATTCATCTTATTCATCTGACTGTATGAAGATGAACAGTCACTCAGAATTTACATTGGCTTTATTTTCTGCACAGACCAGTTAGAGGTTGTTTGAAACTAAGCTAAACTGGAACACTCCTGTTATCTAGACTAAGTATAGTGTGTATGGTGAACCTTTACCCAGTGTGTATGGCAGTTATTTCTGAACAGCATTTCAGTATTTAAATAAGGGGAGCATTGAAGTGTGAGGGTTGTGTTAATTTGTGCAGTTTTTGCTTGGCACCAGATAAATCAATTGATTACAACAATCACCAATAAATGACAGTACAGCTGAGTCAACACGTTCACAGCTAATCATATAATTGAACATAAAATACACACACAAACCCACACAGTCACATCAGTATGCTTGGCCACACTGCAGGTCCACTGAGCTGATGTTTCTTTGACTGATTGCCCCATACTTCAGTGCCCTAACCTTTAATGAGGTGGAATACAGTGACCATCTCACCTAAATATTGTGTAAAACAAGCAGCAGGTGTTAAACAGCTGACAAGGATTTGAAAAGGGCAGCAAAGGTGTTCAGGCATTAACACACTACTGATGTATTTTGTTTCCCTCTAATAGACCCCATATGAATGCACTGAAAAATTCTTGCATTCCGCAAACAGTTAACAAACCAAAAAAAAATGGATGAAGCAACCTGCTCAGCAGTGCGTCATAGTTTAGAACAAATAACTGAGCTGTTAAGAAGTGTAAGACAGGATAAGTTCTGTGCCTGCAAAGACACACACACACACACACACAAAGTTCAAGAACGTGCGTCATAAATCATACTGCCAGTACACTGGGACAAAAGCCCTACAACACTGTTACAATGAGAAATCACAGTTGATACTTTAATCTTCACTTACAAGCCAATCAATATTTGAGCAAGAGTGCCGTTTCAGTAACTTCATTTCTAAGAACCAAAGTGAAGCGGGCTGCCATGCTGTTGTATTTATATCCACATGGCTTCATTTCAGCCTGCCCCTGTATGGTGGTAAAGTCGGGGGGGTGGGGGGGGGGGGGGGGTGGCTCAAATGAGATACCGCTGAGGGCAGCTGCAGTAACTGAATTGTCATTTAAGGGTGTAGGGAGCAAACCGGAATCCTTGGGGTATCTCCAGCTTCTCTCTGGAGCACTGAGTTTTGCCACCATGTGTGGACCCGCTGTACTCCGTCTGCTTAGAGACTGATTTACTGTATGAGCCCATTCACTTTTAATGAGGATTCACATACTTCTGTCCCAGAGAAAATGATCCTTGGTTGTAACATTATTTAGTGATGTACGGGCAACTGTCTGTGTGGAGAAACTATTTAATTTATTTTCATCAATATATAATGTAAACTAACTAGAACAGGAATGTTTGTTTTTTTTTAAATAAAGAAAGAAAAAAGAATGAACATTAAGATGTCACATTGGGTTCTAGCTGCAGCAATTTCACTGTGAAATATCCCACCTCTGTGTTTTCTGATTTATAATTCAACATAAATTAACTTAATCTCCATAAAACATTCACATTTTTTAAAAAGTAATATAATGCATAATTATTTGGTTAGTTATTTACAGTGCAGTCTGTAATTAGTTGGAAAGTGACATGCTTTTTTTTTTGTCAAACAGTTGAAATAAAATTTGAGTGCAGACTTTCAGCTTTAGCTCCTGCTATTTCTGTATACTTCGGCATTCATCCTGCTGCTGCTGCTGTCAGTAGTGACATCATCAATGAACCTTAGTGAGTCAGCACCTGTTGGGCTTGGGCAGTACCTTTTGGCCTCCACACATTCCTCTTTCCATCACTCTGGTGCAGGTTCATATTCGTCTCATCTGTCCATAACACTTTGTTCCAGAACTCTGCAGGTTTCTTAATGCATATTTTTACAAACTAACCTAGCCACTTTATTCTTGAGGCTTGCCAGGTGTATCGTGTGGTGAACCCTCTGAGGTTGTGCTGGCATAGTCTTCTCTTGATGGGCAAAATAATTCAAATAATTCTTATGTCATCCCTACACTGGTCTACCAGGTTGTTTGCCATTGCTGAGCTCACCAGTGTGTTCCTGTTATTAACAATGTACCAAACAGTTCATTTTGACACCTCATTTTTTGGCTTTGTCTCTGATTAGCTGTACTAGCATTAACACTTCTTTGGTCCTCATGTTGAGAGACAACAGACTCCAAACGGCACTCTTAGAATCACCACACCTGTCCAAGAAACATTTCAACAGCCAATTACTTTTTGTCCCCGAAAATTGGGGGGGGGGGGGGGGGGTCTATGTCTAACGATGGATACCAGAAAGCCCCATGGCTTTGTTAGTGTGCACCACCTTGTCCTGCCAGAAGCAGGAGACAACCATGCAGACAGGGGGAGCTGCAGATAAACACAGGCTTGGCAGATACAGGGGCTGTATGGCTATCCCAACCCTGCTCTTTATTTATTTATATTTCTTTTATTTATCCCAACCCTGCTCTGAATCCTGGGCGTAGAGTGAACGGTGAAGGTTTCTAGGACTGGTGAGGGTCATCTGTGAGGCGAGTCATCACAGTTGCTGACACATGACATCCACACTCCACGGACACATCTCCTCAAGATGTACATTCCCAGTGTGCTTTAGATCAGTTTGTCCCTACTTTTCTTTGGCGTAATAACAATAAGCCAAAGCCCCATATTTGTAGGAAGATTGCTGAAGACTCACCTATTATTATAAAACATCCATCCATCCATTATCTTAACCCTCTTATCCTGAACAGGGTCGCAGGGGGACTGGAGCCCATCCCAGCATACATTGGGCGAAAGGCAGGAATACACCCTGGACAGGTCGCCAGTCCATCGCAGGGCACACACACCATTCACTCACACACTCATACCTACGGGCCATTTTATACTCTCCAATCAGCCTAACCTGCATGTCTTTGGACTGTGGGAGGAAACCGGAGTACCCTGAGGAAACCCACGCGAACACGGGTAGAACATGCAAAGTCTGCACAGAGAGGCCCCGGCCGACAGGGATTCAAACCCAGGACCTCCTTGCTGTGAGGCGGCAGTACTATGCACTGCACCATCCGTGCTGCCACTATTATAAAACATTTCCCCATAATTATTCAAGTCAGATGGAAAGAGGGGTGTCTCGGTGGCGCAGCCTGTAGAGCACTGACCGCATGCCCATTGTGAGCCGGGACGTCGGTGGTTCATGTCTTCCCCTCACTCTCGCTCCCGTTCTTCCTGTCTCTCTATACTATATACTGTCCAATAAAGCTGAAAAAGGCCTAAAAAATATCTAAAAAAAAAAAAAAGTCAGATGGAAAGAGAGATGTTGCAATATTAGCATAGTGCATTTCAGTTTACCAGTAAGGCATGAAAGTAATTCATATTAGCCTTCTGTTTAAGCAGGAAGGCCTAGAAAGGAATGCAACAGGCTGATTATAAGATTGTCTTATTTAGGATTGTAGAGGAGTTGTAAAAGACCCTGGGATGATATTTGGGATGATATCTCCTGTAAAATGAGGCTCATTTCTCCTTGTAGTTTTTCCGTCTGAAGCAAGTTCCTCCGGAATGCAGTTATTTTTAACAATGATGTGGAGGTGTTCATGTTCCATCATTGCAGAGTCATGTACTGACTGCTGCAAATAACGCCTCTTCCAGTGAGTCAAACTGAGTGATTAGAGCCGATCATTTATCACTCTCACTGTGATCGAGAAGCTAGTGGACTTACATAAAAATATGTAATTTTTATATGTAAAATTTTGGTTTTCCAGTTTTTAGGCTGGCTCCCTTTAGAATGCATGGGATACATGCGCAATCTACACACTGCAAATGAGATGAGAAATGCTACAGCATTCCCAAGTGAGTCATAAGAAAGCTGGGGATGAACAGGGAACCGCAAACCGTTCTTTTTGGGCAGTGCTGCTGTCTCGATTAGCAATTGGTGTAAACACACTATTTTGGGTAAACACATTATTTTGGGAAATGTCAAGCTACTTCGACTGTACACATTGAAAAAGGAAACGTTTAGCTATTCAAGTTGCTATTAATGTCAGACAATAATCTTATTGCAGTTGTTTTTGAGCAGAAATTAATGACAGTCAAGAGCAGACGGAAAAGGTAAATGCCCACCCTTTCTCTGCAACCTCTATAACAAGCATTGAAAGCTTAATATCAGTGCAAAGTGTATCAAATGGGGCACTGGAATGCTTATCATTTATTTTGTACTAAACTTATCAAAGCTTTTATTCAGCAGAAGCTGCTGCTTATCTTCCGTGCTGCTATAACTGCAGTTTGAAACAGGAATGCCTGGGGGACCACTCCCACTGCTTTGTATGAGATATTAAAAACAGCAAACATACCATTGTGCATATTTCCCCTTGGATAACCCTGTGGAAGCTACTATGCCTAACCTAAACGATGTCAGCTGATGGGGGGGGGGGGAATCGCACACTGTGTGTTGTGCCACCTGGTGGTGGGCAGAGGGGATGCGCTGGTTTAGTTGTAGCTTTTTGGATCCGTTTGATAAGCTGTCTTTCCTCATTTGTTTTTTCACATATTGCACATGTACGAGTGCATGCACACATGTATAACTGCAGTATGTTATTTCTCCTTATTTATAAATATTTAAATTAGATAGACCATTATGGAGAGAAGTTGCCCCCTCCATCTTTATTGAACACATTTGAGTCCTAGTGAATGGTTTACACTGTACTATCAGATTAAATTGATTTGTTTTTGTGTTCTCCCTTGTCTGGGTTTAAGGACAA
The DNA here is from genome assembly GCF_963514075.1 of Conger conger. NCBI lineage: Eukaryota > Metazoa > Chordata > Actinopteri > Anguilliformes > Congridae > Conger > Conger conger. The sequence continues at coordinate 21,689,421 of NC_083774.1, forward strand.
TCTGAAGCTTTGAACTTGAGCCTCACAAGTTGTGCTCTGTTGGAGGACAATTTGAGGAAGAGTGTTTCCTGGAACTGAGCGACTGTGTGTAATTGGGAGTGGAGCACATGAACCGGGCCTGGACTGAAAAAACTTGGCAAGATGTCTCTGCCGTTTCCTTTGTGTTTTAAAAAAATAAATAAAATAAAATACATTTTTTACTTGTTTTGAGAAGCTCAAATCTCATGTTGAAAGCTAATCCTTAAAAAAAAAAATTGTTGAAGGTACCTCCTTTGTTTTGTACATCAAATATGTTCTGTTCAAGGAACAGTCTGACCTAATTTGAAGTACTTGATGAAACCAGAATGTATTATTTTTTTTAACCTGAGAGGTATTGTGGAGAGGACCGGTGCCTGTGAGGAGGGGGTTAGCACCCACGCCACAGAGCTGGAGCTGGAGTGCGAGTCTTCTGAGCGTTATTCACGGCCTCTTATGTAACCCGCCAAGCCGTCAGCAAAGGGCTCACCGAGCTTACGCAATGTTTCCACAAAACAGTACACTGCAAGCGCTCCGTCGTGTTCGGGACTCTGGGGACTGACGTGGATTGGAGACGGGGATTACACCAGGAAACCAGGAGAAAACATCCATTGTGCACTGCTGCTTTGTCTGTCAGGCATCAGCATGGATGCGCAGAGATTCTGGCTTGTGTATTTTTAGGCTCTGCCCCCAGTGTTTGGCCAAACTGTAGGGTTCCAGTATTAATTGGGCTGGCAGTTAAGCAGCATCCCTTACATCTCTCTTTATCCCCCACTTCTCTCATCCCTCACTTCTCATCCCTACTTCTCATCCCTCACTTCTCTCTTCATCCCCCACTTCTCTCTTCATCCCTCACTTCTCTTAATCCCCCACTTCTCTTCACTCACTTCTCTCTTCATCCCCCACTTCCCTCTTCATTTAGCTGCATATTTCATTTTTCACATTTTCTGTCACTGAGAAATGATGCACTGGTGGTAACATTCAATGCCTGCTTGAGATGGGCCCTGACCTCTGTGTTTTATAATAAAACTGGAGAGAATGTGCTTTGAGACCTCACCGAATGGACCTCGTATATTTAAAGAGTGGAGTTGTGAAGATGAGGGCACTGTGCTCACAGACAGATTCCCTCTGAGGCTCCATAGTGTCTGAAAGGCTTCAGAGTCAGAGAGGCTCTTAACCCCACCCGCCACCATTCAGGAGAGCCATCTAGATTGGACCCAAATGCGTAACAGCTGCCCTTCTGGACAGGAGCTACGTGACAGAAGAATATGAGTGAGGCTTATGAAACACAGAAGGCAGCTTACTCTACCAAGGCAGCTCCTACCGTTGTGGGGCTCATGAAACTTTACTCTCCCATTATACCCATGCACCCCTGCTCTTTGGGTGTACGGGATACAGCGGGTATCCATGAGGTGTCATTACAGAGGTGATCTCAGTAATATGAGTAGGTCAACAATGGAGGTCACACCAGTACAAAGCTCCACACATATCCCCACCCTATCTTCAATCAGTCCCTGATCGAGACTCTCGCTGACAGCTCGCAGCCATGTGAGATCTGGCCTCTGCTCCCCTGGTAACCAGTGACACGTTGCGTCAGTGTTGTAACAGACCAGCAGCCAGCACCAATCCCAACATCTGTTACCATGGAATCCCTGTCGCCCTCTCTTTCTCAGGTGGGAGCACTACAAAAGTCCCCTGGACACAACCTTGCAGTAGAGCCTACAGTAAGCGCACACAATTAGTGTATGCGCTTATTAAGAGTAGTAGTTTTATTCTCCTAAAATGGCAGACTGCTGGTGAGGAGAGGAGCAGGAGCGGTGATGGACGCGGTGATGAAGCCCCTGTTCCGCCCCTCTGCCAGCTGTCTGCTCGCTCTGGAGCACGGCACTCTTACATAACCACACCGCAGAGCCCGCAGCCTGTCCGAGATGCCCGAGAGCAGGCACCCCCAGCCCTCCTCCAGCCCGTGAGGGAACATGGCAACCCGATCAGAACCAGTGGCCTCCTTGGTGAGGACACCGTTTAATGGTGCAGTCTATTTTTACCCTTTTATGTGAATTTCCTTAAGTGGATGAGCAACATAAACAGGTTGGGGGGGGCTTGACATTTCACTGTCAGGTCCAATTCAACTCCCGCTGGAACAGGTACATGTATCTTTTTCTCTGGAAATAGCTGACTGTCACATTGCAAAGGGCTGTTTCATAGTCCAGCACAGGTCACCAAATGGCAGGTGTTGCCAGAGGGAGGGAACTGGCCTGCATCATGCTGCGTGTTCTACAAGGCCCTTAATTATTCCTTTATGACTCTGGACACACACGTCCATATAAACCAGTGAATGCAATGGCAGCCTCCCAGGTAGAGCTCTTGGCTTGTGTAACACGGTGTCCTCGGCCCCCCTGAGAGTGTGGGAGCCATAATCAGCGTCTCCAAAGCAGACCTTTCACTTGGGGCTCAGCAGAACGAGGCTGGAGTTCTGCAAAAGGCACCCTGTGTGGCCTAACGGAGGCTCTTGCCAAGAGCCGAGCAGTTCATGCAACGCACTTTAATTGCAAGGTTACCTTTGTTCATTTTTCTGTTTTGTTTACCACTCGTGCCTGCTTGGATGGATTTGGTTTGCTCTGGCTGTGACAGGCCTAGAAATTATGTAACCTGTAGTTCATGTCTCTGCTAAGAAAGAAAAATAAGCAAGAAGTAATTACATCTGACCAAGTGCAATGGTGTGTGAGGAAATTAAACTGTAACCAGGATCCTATTGAATGGGGTGAACTTTCAGTCATGTAGTACAAGACAGAAGCAGGTTGCTGGCCGTTATTCGTCAGCTCTGTATTTACACGCCTAGCCTAGTTAGTCTTTTTAGTGCTATTTATGGGCAGTATTCAACTAGCAAGAGCAGTTAAAACCTTTTTTTTCTAAACTAGCTTCTGTCTAGGTCCAGTATATACTATATATTTCCAAGCACTTTCAACATGAGGACAACCAGATTTGTTTACCATTTTATTTACCTGAGCTGTACAAAAAAATAATCATGAAACTACAAAATAAACAGACATTTTACCAAGCAATTTCCTGGTAACTTATCTTGAAAGGATTATCACTCATCATCATCTTCCTCTTCTTCATCACTGATCACATATTTCTTGGCCTTCTTCGTTGAGGTTTCCTCATCATCCTCTGCCTTCCTCTTTCCAGAGCCCTCTCCTTCCTGAAAGGGTCAAAAGGTCAATGAAGGTCACCAATTTCTCATGTGCTGACCCTTCCTCACCTCTGGTGTGACACGTGAAAGGCAGACTGCTGAGTCAGAGGTGCTTCTTAGTTTTGAAACGGTTTAAATCAAGTTTCAAATAGTTGAGCTACTGTCTGGGTGGGAACTCGGAGCCCCGTTTGACCCTTTGTATCAGACAGAATCTGGCACCATCTGTTGCTTGACTATATAAATACACCAGGTAAAACAAGGTAACCTCTGTACTTGAAGCTGGCTCTAGCATGACTGTAAATGTAAATATGATCCAGAGAGCTGAGATGTCATCTACAGACCCAGACTGGGTGTGAGACTGAATACGAACATTAGTATATTAATATTAAACAAGCATGATGATGAATAGCAGGCAGCCTACATGGCACGTTTTGGAACCAAGTATACTTAGCAATGCCACAGACCTTAGGCCATGAGCAGCCTATTTTCTTAAACAGAAGCCAACCTCATTAAATATATATCATTTCAGTAAATGTGCTTTTTCATTCATGCCACAATAAATGAAATTAAATGAGTCATTTGCTCATTGCTCTTTCTATTACAATATTCCACTTTCTGTCATTCATTTCCTCATTTATATTTTTTCTTAATGTACCAATAGTCATATACCCAACCTTTAGGGTTGCCAACAGTCTCTTATAGTACAGAATGTGTTCCTTAATGAATCAATATGGGACACTTGACATTTGTTCAACGTTTTCCAACAGGTTTTTCTTGTTTGGAGGTTGTTCTTGGCCATGTGCCTTGCTTCTGAATTTTCCTCAGAACAAAGTAGCTAGCCTGCCAACACTAATTTACAATGTCACATAAACGCTAGGTGGTGCTGCGGTCACCATTGTGTCATCAGAATGCAATCACACCATATGATGGTCTGCTCATATGACGACGCTGCAGATACAGTATGTATTATGGGGTGTCTCTACCATTGAGTAACCTTGACTGCTGACATAATTTTTCATATGTAATCTACATGCAGCCACTTTTTGCAGACTCAAAATGAGCATACTATGCACATGAAGCATACTACATTCTCAGTTTCTCACGGTTATAAGTCTGGATGGCATGTGGTTTTGAACACAGCCTCAAACTGAGGAACAGGTGTGACATGGCTCTCTTACCTCATCACTGTCCAGCTTCTTGGCCTTCATCAGCCTCTGCGCCCGGTCATCGTCTGATCCCTCGTCGCTGTCTGAGGAGTAAATTCGGGCCCGCTCCTCTGCAGAGGGACACGGTGCAGCCATTTTCAGTCAGTGACCACACCCTTTCACACTACAATGTCTTTTTCACATCACCTCCCTTCCAGCACTGACTCAAATGTCTGTGCTCACTCCTACAGGACTCCTGCCCGCACAAGTGGAAGAGAAAAGCAAGGCTGTTGCCTTCATTTAAATGAGTAGGCACTGCAGTAATCCTTGAGGTAGTGTTATTCTTGCACTCCAAGTCCACCCACTGCTGATGTAATCTGCAGAAAAACACGTGTGTGTGTGTGTGTGTGTGAGTGTGTGTGTGAGTGTGTGTGCCTGTACGTGTGTGTGCCTGTGTACCTGTACATGTGTGAGTGTGAGTGTGAGAGTGTGCGTGCCTGTACGTGTGTGTGCGTGTGTACCTGTACATGTGTGTGTGTGTGTGTGTGTGTGTGTGTGTGCGCAGAGCTCACCTCGCAGCCCCCCGCCGCCCTTGTACTTGCTCTTGATGGCGGCGAGGCTGATGGACTCTTCGCCCTCCTCCTCCTCGTCGTAGCGGTCGGGCTCCAGGTAGCCGGCGCTCAGGCCGCGCTGGTGCTGCTTCTCCCGCATGCGCCGCTGCTGGGACTCGCGCCGAATGGAGGCGCGAAGCCGCTCCTCCTCTTTCTGCAGGGAGCAGGGTCAGTCACGTTAGGTGCCGTTACATTATGTTACATGACATGACATTAGTCATTAGGCAGACGCTCTTATCCAGAGCGACATACAACAGAGTGCATACCTATAAACAGGGACAAATGCGCTGAAGACCCTGGAGGGAAGTATGGTACAGTGCCAAGACAAGGAGAATTTCCACTAGCCAGCCACTTCCAAATCATCACAACTCTGGCTTAAAGCACACCTCTTTCGTGGGGCTTCCCACCAATGACAGAGTAACTTTCAGAATGATGGACGCTAACTCTTTCCAAACATCAAGAGCATGAGCAAAATTTAAATCATTATCAGTAACATTCATTTCTCACTCATATTCTATGCTGCTGTAAAAGACTGCATGGATATCACTGCACAAAATGGCAGCAACTAGATTAAAGTGCAGCCAAGAGTGTAAATTATTTTAAAGCAAAGAAATTACAGTATTACAAATGCATATTTTTGCCTTATGAAGGGTTTCTCCTTGACAACGCTTAAAATCAGACAATAACAGTTGTGTGTAATTGTATTGCTTTTTAACTTATTTACCAAAATAATGGAGCAAGTCATAAGGTTACAGAGATCATGCATTTCAGACAACCTTCTAGTTTGAGAAACACCACCAACACAGATGGAACTTCAATATGAAATTCCATGAGAAGATAAATAGTCTTATAATCTGTTATATAATGTGCTTACATATTTATATAACTAATTTCTACTGGGTCTGTACTGCTGACATGGCTTTTCACTCTGACTTTAGTATGAAGACTGCACAAGTTCAGTGTTTTTACTGAGAGATACATTGTCAGGCACTGTGGGGGGGGGGGTTCTGCATTCAGAAAGCAATAGCTGCAGTATTAAATATATGTAATGTGCAACTTTCTGCCAAATGCCAATAATGTAATGTAATGTAACTTGAAGCATCTGCACTGCAACTAGGACTTGCATTACATGTGAGGCACAAAGCAAATTACTGTACAACAAGCCTTTTTCTAATCTGGCACAAGACTGGGCTGTGCCCGGGATCACGTGACCGTACCTTGATCATTTCGTTACGCTGAGACTCGGGGTCGCGCCCGGCCATGGGCAGGATGCGGATCTTCTGGGTCTTGGAGCAGCGATCGGCCAGAGAGAGCGTCATCTTCCTGTGGGTGGCGCTGTCTGTGGAGTGAGGCCTAGGAGAACAAAAACCACACTCCATTACCACAGCAATAAAAAAACCACCCCAACCAGGCCAGGGGGAATCAATACAGCACTTCATAGCCACTTCACACTTCCCGGTAAAGCACTTTAGAGATTAAAGGGGCTTTATAAATATGTGTCTGTTACCACTTATCATAATTGCATCACACATTGCTACTTGGCGGTTTGAACAGCTGAATGCAGTCTGAACAGATGAGCAGACTAAAATCTGAATTCCGTTGTCCGGACAGCTCCTTTTCACGCTGACTCACTCTCGAATATCCTGAGCTGAAATGTGTCAAGTCTACAAAGCAGCGTTTCACCATGCCAACCTTTCACATAAAAGCAATATGGAATAAACACATTGTGCTTTGTATGCTGGATCAACATTCCTGCTTGAACTGTGAGCCTTTTCTTCAATCACATTTCAGCCTGTGCCCTGAGAATAACAAACTGTCCGAAAGACAAAAAGTACCAGCGTGACGGCGCCGGGCTTAATCCCTTAATCACTGGAAACATGCCAAACAAGTGCTGTGGGGAGGGGCTTTATGCTTTAATTGCGATGGAGGTGACGTTATGAGTCGGACTAACCTGAAGGTAAGCTTGGTCTTGAACACGGCCTGCCCCTGTAGCCCAGTTCCCTGTCGGATGAACAGATGGTTGTGATCTCCCTGGAGGGGGGCCTTGTACACGTCAAACACCTCATTCCCCAGGTGCAGGGACATGCTGTGGAGAGGGAACAGGAGGCTGTTAGTGCTGTTCTCATGTCCCAACCGTTTCCAGGACATGGGAACAGTAAGCCGTGAGCGCTGTTCTCATCTCCTGACCATTTCCAGGACATGGGACCAGTTAGCACTGTTCTCATGTCCTGACCGTTTCCAGGACATGGGAACAGTAGGCCGTTAGCGCCGTTCTCATGTCCTGACCGTTTCCAGGACATGGGAACAGTAGGCCGTTACCGCCGTTCTCATGTCCTGACCGTTTCCAGGACATGGGAACAGCAGGCCGTTAGCGCCGTTCTCATGTCCTGACCGTTTCCAGGACATGGGAACAGTAGGCCGTTAGTGCTGTTCTCATGTCCTGACCGTTTCCAGGAAGCTGGAACTGGATGTGCGCTGACCTGCCGTCGGACCACTTGACGATGCGCGCGTTGCTCTCCCGTGTCTCGTTGCCCTCTTCATCCCGCCGTGCTTTCCATCGAATCGTGTTTTCAACCTGCGTGGCACAACCAATGCCTGTTGGATTTCACTGTGTGCATAATACAAAAATACCTAAAACCTACACCCTCAACCTTTGATTTTAACAGGCTTTTGATACCCAAAAATACCTTTAGCTTGAGCCTGGTCCGACCCTCTTCATCCAACATCTCTTCATCTTCAAATTCATCTTCATAGTACTGTGGATCAAATGGCCTGCAAAGCAAAGGAAAAGGTACCATCACAATGTTATTTTTATTTAAAGAAAATCAGATTGTGACCCCTACCCAGTCCACCTGGCTGGCTGAAATGGACAGCAATTAACCTAAGTAAAGAAACTACTGAGTTTACTAAGTACTAAGTTTCTCCTTCAGCTCTTATGCTTAAAATATAAAAAATAACCACAAATAACATTTTTGTAGAATATCACCAAATTACAGCAATTTACCTGGGCTCCACACTGAGAAAGTTTGGCAGCTTCACAAAATACAGGTCACTCCCAAGATCCGTACTGACTTTGGGAATTTCCACCTCTATCCTGGTCTCTGGAACTGGCTCCTCCTCCTGATGTTCTGTCTCCATCCCATCTTCATTGTCCTGTGGTCCACGGAACAACGCCATGTTACAGAAAGTATATCAAAAGGACAGATGTACTGCCAGGTTGCATATTCAAATGTAGCATGAAATATTATCAGCATGACATATTATCTCAATATTATCATCACAGCACTTGGGTGTGGATGTAGATGGCACTGGCACTAGCACTGGCACTGGCACTGGCACTGGCACAGGACTTCACATCAGGCCAGTGCACACGTGAACCACGTCTGTGACGTCATGACGCTCACCAGGGGCTGGCCTGGCGTGGGGGGCTTCTCCGCATCGCTGTCAGAGGAGATGTCGTCTGCCTCGCCAAACAGGTCATCAGCAGCTGGCTTCATCTCTAAAGAGAGGTAGGGTTTCAGATCAGGCCACACACGAATGTCACCTTTCTGTTCCATATGGCATCCAAGCAGAGCCATTCAGCCATATACGTTTTATTCACACACACACACCACAGGCAGCCATTCATATCACATCCGGATGAAAAGTCACCTTTCCGAGTTCCACTGTCGCTGTCCGAGTCTGAATCTGATCCAATTTTCTTCTTACGCTTCCGTTGAATAAAATCATCTTCACTGTCACTGGCTTTAGGAGACTCTAAAGAAAGAGGAGAAAATAAATTCAGTCATGCTATTGTGCATGTGAACTTTTTTTGAAAGTTAGAATACAAGCATCAATACTAGGTTTACAAATATAGCCTAATTAATGGTACAATAATAATAATAATGGTATGTAACAATGACTGAATTAAAGATAGATCTGCACATTATCTAATCTAAAAATAAAAAATATATGAAATCGTTATGTCTGGTGCATAAAAATTAATACGTACATTTGGGCTTACACAGCACTGACAAATAACCATGGTATGAGCTTAAATTTACATATGAAGTTACCATTGCATTTCAATTAATACAAATACATTGTCCACAGCTACATTACTTTGGCAAGTAATAATTGCCCTTCAGGGTGGTAAACAGCCCTCCGTGTAGCACCACACTTTCTGGCAATTATGACCCATCAATAGGGTGTTATCCCTTACATATAAAACACATAGATATGGACTGAGAAGACAAAATGGTCAAATCTCCGACAAATATCAGATTTGACCTGTAAGGAGTGACACCACTGATAATACACTTTCCACGAATTGTCATACTTCCCTCATGGCAGATCACTATAATCCAAGTTACTTTGAGATAAGACCATAAAACCATTACTTTAAGACTATAAACGCTGCCCAACCTGATTTTCGTCTTTCCTCGCCCTCGTCTTCTGAGCGCCCGCGCTCTTCATCCGAATGTCTTGGCTTTTCGTCGTCGTCTGATTGGTCGCTTTTGGCTCCTCCACCCCACTTCTCGTCGTCGGAGTGCGCTTCTTTCACCGACCCTTCTCCGTCCGTGTGTGGCGTGCCTGGCCCAGATCGCGGCGTACCAGGGTCTGAATGGGCGCTTCCAGCGTCAGAGCGGGGACTGGCTGCCTCTGAATGGGCACTGCCCGCCTCTGAATGGGCACTGCCCACATCTGATCTAGGACTGGGAGCGTCAGAGCGCGGACTGCATGGCTCAGACGGAAGGCTACGTGGCCCTTCGTGGTCCTCTTCCTCCCGGTGTCCTTCTGAGCCGCTGTGCTGCTCAGCGTCAGAATGTTCGTTGTCCTCTTGCTCAGAGTGCATGCTCGCCTCTGACGGGTTATCAGACCTCTCCGATCGGTTATCGCTTCCACTGTGCTGGCTACCACGGTCATCCTCGCTGTCATCACCGAACAGCTCCTTGTTGCTTGGGTTCCCGGCATCCCGACCATCCTCATCGTCGTCATCATCATGGTCCCGATCACTCTCGCTCCCTGAAGCATTACTTACTGACCTGGGTCTCTCCTGCTCAGAATCCGAACCGGACCCCGAAACCGACTCAACTGTTCAGAAAAGCCACAAGTAATGCATTACATTAGTTTTCTTAAGAGTATTCACGATATCTTAACTTATCACTTTGAGAGAACAACTGACAACAGTCACCGTTCCAGCTCCAAAGCTAGTGCTACACCGATTCCCATACTATTCACTGATTAACTAGGTACATTTCACTCATATTTTGCTCCTAAGATTTAACTACAGAATGCATGAGTTAGCTATATATTGACCAAGAAAACATCATTCTCTTTAGTATTGGTATTTGTAGCCCAGTTATGAATGCAAGTTACTGGCTTATCGCCCATGCATCGGTTGACAAAGTATGCTTGTTTCAACACGTACAGACTCGTGCATGAATATAAGTAATCCGGATACACAGCTTGCTGACTAATTGTGTGCTACATTATAAACTGTTTCTGTCAACAAGAAACTCTTATTTATTTTTACCTCGCCTTTCATTTTCACTGTCGCCATCACTCCCGAACAACTCATCCATATCCGCCATTTCTTCTTCTTCTCAGTGGTTCCTTAAAATCACAGGAAGTAAAAAAAAATCTCCGAGGTTTTGCTTCCTGTGCGTGCTTGAGCGTTCAGTGGCAATGCATTTATAAATCCACAGGGTGGCAATACAGAGCGCCATACTATTGAGTGGGTTGATGACTACCCTGGGCCACTTTAGGAGCATTTGCTCTTAAATATTGGTGTGTGCTTACTGGAAGAATAGTCCAGGAGCTGACGTGGCCTACTAATTTGGAGTACATTAGCCTGCTCCTTATTTTTTAATTGAGGAGTATACATATTTAGCGCCGATCTTTGCAGTTTCAACAAAGTTGACCTCCGACTAGGTGGCAGAATCCACGTTGAAACTTAGGACTTAAGGTTTAGACGAGAAAGAGAATACACGTGGAATTACTAATGCTCTCGTATTTACATTTTAGGGGTTTAACGGACGTACACGTACGCATTCTTGCTCACGTGTATATATGCCCGTCCGCTTCCATTAGTTATAGAAGTTCCATGATCAGAACTTATTTTAATGCCAAGACAACGGTTTTGACGAAGTACTGCAATTGTACCCATGACGAGTTTATACATATGGGTAGGCTACATGTAATAATTGCTCCAGATACTAAGCTAATACGGATAAGCAAACAAATCGCGCTCTCATAAAAACTAAAACTGTTAGATTTTTTCTCGCGAATTTGCATTTTATTTATTTATACTTATTTTTTGTGTGGCGTGTATTTAACATTAATTTGCCTATATGAGAAATATTAGAATCCGGGGACATGAAATAGCTAGCCAATGAGGGGTTAATATCTTTGGTGGGCGGGTGATGTTGTTCCAATCTAGTTCAAGGATTGGGCCACAAATGGGGAGGTGTTCCCTTGGTTGAGAGTGGCGATCGTGTCAATTTCAGAACCCATCATGGCGCTCGTTGCCGCATCAGAAGGTAAGAGTTGTCCAGATAAATTAAATAGTAGCGATAGCTAAATAAAATGGAACAGTTAGCTGACAGCAATTTAGAATACTATTGTGCATGCCATATGAATGTTACAGTATTTTATGATTCTTCTGAAGTATTGTTTTCTTTTATTTTATGGGAATACATCGGACTATTTTAGCTAACGTAGCTAGCTACCTCGCTACAATGACATTTGTGCCACTTTCATCTTCACAACATTGCTCTTTGCCGTATGCTAGTAGCTAGCCAGTTAACCAACCGGAAATAGCGCCTACGATTTTCACCCCCTGAACTCAGTGCTTGGTTGTCATTAAAATCAATTAAAGTTAACCGTAATATTGAATAACTTGAAGCAAGACCGTTGTGTTTCAGGCACTTCGAATCTCATCACTTGGGATGTTTCGTTCTTTTGCTTGCATTAAGAGTTAGCTAATATGGTTAGCAAACTAGGTGGCTACGGAGCTTGCAGAGATGAAAGGGATTTTAGAGGCCGGTGGTGTAACAAGCTAAATCTAGATGGTTCCGTGTGTCTGTCATTGACTACATACAAGTCTGGGCGCTTTAGCCTAGCTAAAAGTAATCTGACATAAGCAACACTAAGCTCTCTGTGTATAGTGCTACGTTAATCTATTCTGTGAAAACATTAATTTAGCTTTCCAACGCGTTAGCCAGCTAGTCTAGTTAGAACCTCAAATATACATTTTTTTTTAAAAAATCAATTGTGATGTGTGTACGTTGTTTTGAAACGACATTGCACCAGTCCGTGTCATACCCGTGGTGAATTATGTTCACGCACATAACTTAAAGATTAGGTGGCTAGTTAAATTCCAAAGTTATCTACCCGTGTCGACTGAGCTGCAGCATAGTGGTTAGGAATGATAAGGACGAGTTCCCTCCCAAAACACTCGCATACAACCTCACATATTACGAGCAGGAAATGCTCTTAATTATTTTACGACCAGTGATGCATTGCCGGTATCAAAATATTGATTAATATGACTGAATACTGACGAACTGAGCTCTTAGAAGTGGATAGTCGCTGAATCAGATGTTAGCCAGATATCTGTGAAAGCCAGCTTATTTAAGTGGCCCCAAAACTGAGAGGAGTAAATGTTTAAGCGAATAGCTTGAATTCCCCCAGATCTGTACAATACACAGAATATGGGTTGCATGCTGGTTTTCTTTCCAACTTTAATTTCTGTTCCTGCAGTATTCATTTTTTTGTGAATTTGAATGTCTTATGTGTGATGGATTAGATACAGCCATCTCTTATATCTTTAAACTTGCTTCATGTGTTGTAGCAAGTGGGTTCTTTGAAATGTATTCCTTTTCATAATGCTTACTTGACGGATCTGAATTCAGTGAACTCCTAATTGCTGAAAATGCTAACCCATTTGTGGAAAAAGAAGAACGAGAATGGAAAAAACAGTTGCTTACAAGCCAATCCTGCATTGCTAAAATCTGTTCTAATGGATTAAGAGATTGGTTGGAATGAAAGCATACACAGGGGTTTTTTCTCTCAAACTGGCTGCGAGTACCTGCGAGTGTAGACAATTTTACAAGGACGTTTTAACATTACAGCTTTGGTACTGGAACTAGCCTATACTTTCAGTCTATTGATGGTAATCTTTCCAGTCAACAAACCAGTTTCAGTTTCAGCCATTTTCTTTCTCTTCTTCCCCATGTCATGCAAAAGTGAAAAACTAAGGTTGGTAGTGGAGACAAATATTGTATTCAGGAAGCAATGTAGATGATAATTTGGCACTTTCAACTGTCAGCCTCCACTACAATATACACAGCACTTTCAGTTGAATTTTATGTTTTTAAGGTGCTATAGAAGTAAAGCTATTGTTACTATTATTATTATTTAGTAGTTTGAATATATCCATTGGAAACTCACTTATTAATGAGAACCTGGTTTACAAATCTAACCTTTGTTTTTCATGTTGGTTCTTGGGTGTTTCCAGCCACCAAGTTCACAAAATCTGTTTGATTTACTTACGCATATGTTTACACTAAACACAAACTCATGCTTGTAGCCCACGGGCCAAAAATTATAGTGAACATTACTGGCTTTGTTCCTGCTCTCCTGTTTGATACTGTGTGCTACATGTTCAAAGTAGTCTGGAGAAAATAAATATCTGTGTCAGAGGTAGCAGCTTGTAGGCCTAATTAGTTTTATTTAAAGTGCAGCCTCTGATTGAAATGCATTTCAAGCATTTCTTTATACCTTTGTACTACCCCATTTAATTTGCAACACACAACAATAATGCAATCACTCTACATCATTATGCTAATTATCATAAACTTCATTGCATAATGTTATATATGTATTCATAATGGCAGATTATCTGCTGGTTCACCATTGTTTTAGATTAGCTGCAGGGATGTTTTCTCGTTAGATTTAGGAGATTTAGCCAAGCTATTTGTTAAGGTGCCTGACTGGGACCCACAAGGTTGGTGGTTCGATCGCCAGTGTAGCCACGATAAGAGCCTGAGCAAGGCCCTTAACCCCACATTGTTCCAGGGGGATTGTCTCCTGCTTAGTCTAATCAACTGTAAATCGCTTTGTATAAAAGCGTCAGCTAAATAACATGTAGGCTAATGTAACGTTCTCTTCAAGGCTGTAAGCCATCTCAGAAGAATACATTCCTGGGATTCTTTTATTAAGTGGAATAATAGACGCCTGCAGTGTGCTGATTAAAAAGAGCTGACAGGAGTAATCTGTGGAAATATGCCCCTGCTCTCACTGAGCTCTGTGGATACATCTGAACATTGTGGCTGCAGTTCTCTCTTCACCTGGCCCTTTCAGTTTTTCAAAGAATGGAACTGCTATGTGGGGTCAGCACAGAGAAAATAGTTCAGAGGTGGAAATATAGTGCGTCACAGAGCCTGTCAACTGTACTTGTGTAAGGGATCAAGCATTTTGGACAGCCTTGACCCTGGTCACCGTTACACAACGTGAACGCTTTCTGGTGACACAGTTTTTTCGCCTGCTGTAAAAGTTGAGAAGGTGGAGCATGCTACTTTGCTCCCAGTGAGTCGCATGATACGTTCATAAAAAAAAAAAAGGAATGCGGAATAGTTACTGATTTTGAAGGTTTCCTTTATCAATAAAGCTGTAAAGGCATTCCAGAACATATTAGAGCACGGAAATAACTATGTTTTAAGGTCAAATTCTGGCATGGGAGATAAACTCCAGTTTTACACGTGCGTTGTACCAAACCTAGACCTTGGAATGTGAAAAATAAAATAAAATAATGAGATGAAGTGTTAATGCAAGGATATGTGTCCTTCTTTTCCCAGGGCACCCTTTCAGCGATTTGATTGACACTTTGAAGAGTGAAAAATATGGAGATAAAAAGTATTTTAGTCCACAGAAGCTTAACGACCAACGATATGGTGAGTAAAGTTGCCCGGATGCATGCTGACATGTAGCTGCTGTTACCATGCATCCTGCATTGTTCAATGAGAACTGGACAATACAGGGTCTCCATGGAGAGTGAAATATGCCCAACTAACTGGCTGTCCCCCGTTAGGCTGGTGCTTTTGCACTTCTAAGTCAGTGTGCCTTGACTTCATTTTCTCTTACCCCACTTCTTATTAGGAAAGTCATAAATTCTACTCCAGCACCATTTAGAACTGCCTGGGTGTCGTGCTTGGGAAGGCGATGTGAGGGTGGCCTGGGCGGGTAGGAGGATAGTTTCCCATCATGTTCCCTGTGAACAGATGCGCTGCCTCTGTCCATCCGCGTCCTGCTGGAGGCTGCCATCAGAAAGTGCGATGGCTTTTACGTGCGGAAGGAGGACGTGTACAGCATCCTGGACTGGCAGCAGCAGCAGCAGGAGCAGAGCCCCACAGAAATCCCCTTCTCCCCCGCTCGGGTTCTGCTGCAAGACTTCACGTGAGTCCCCTCCTGTCACCCCAGAGCAGCCAACCGCTGCAGATTTGATTGGCAGGCTTTCGGCAGCAATGCACGGCTACTCGTATTTCATGGGATAATTGGAACTGCTCACTGGTGTTCTGTGCCATCGGATTGTTCCCGGTGTGGTGTCAATTTTGTGCTGCAGAGAAGAGGTCAGTGAGCACAGTGAATTATGCTGGTCTCTATGTGTGTTCCTCTGACTGTGGATCTTGACTCGGTTGGTTGTTGGCCAGCCCGGTTGAACAGTACACAAGTCATCAAAAGCCAGTCTCAGTCAAGTCTCAAGTCTCAAGTCTCTGGGCTAGAGTCAGTCAAGTCTCAAGTCTCCAGAACGGTGCTGCCTAAACAACAGTATGACTATAGAAATTCATCACAATTGCTTTGCTAGTTGAACATATAGAAACCAGAAGTGGAGATGACATTTGGCATATGACATCACGTGTGTGACAACTGAAGAAACATTATTATCAGGGGCACACAAAAAAACAGCTTATTTCATTAATTTATTAATATATCAATGAACTACCACTACAGTGCTACAGTAAATGCCAACAACTTGGGTTGTACAGCTTTTAATGCTAACATTTATTAAAAACAAGCTAAAGTACATACAGTTCATATGGAATAACAATCAACCCAACTACTACATAACGCCACCTAACAGGACCTTCAAAATTACTCTCTGTCCTGCTTGCATATCAAGCTTAAACATCATAAGCAAGGGTTTTTAGAGTAGTGCAACCCCATGCTCCAGATCAAGATCCAGATAATGGTTCTCGAGCTAACTTGTCAATGCTATTTATACACCAATTGAAATGCAAGCCAACATCGCAACAACTTGACAGTCAACAAAATAAGAAATTGTGCACTTCTGTGATGCTGACAAAATGGTGCCACAAACATTATACTGAGTCTGAACCTCGTCAACACAACAGTTCAGATAACTAACGTTAGGCAACAGCGAAAAGCGGTGGCATAAGCTCCTGTGGTA
Source organism: Conger conger (assembly GCF_963514075.1). Lineage (NCBI taxonomy): Eukaryota > Metazoa > Chordata > Actinopteri > Anguilliformes > Congridae > Conger > Conger conger. The sequence goes on from NC_083774.1 coordinate 21,705,834, forward strand.
GTAAACTGACTGGCCTTTCCGTATGAGTTTTCAAATGTCGGATCAAAATTGACGTGATTGCTCCCGCATCTTTTATTTTAATGCTGCATATTTAGCAGGTTGCAATCATTTTGTTTGGCTCAATGAGCCTGAATTCTTTAAAGGTCACAACATGTTTTCAACTGAAAAGCTCACGTTGTGGTGCGTAAAACCACGTTGGGTGCGTTTTAACCAAGGATCAGTTTTCATATAAATCATTGAAAAATAATGACTGGTTGTGACATTGTTCAAGATTGCATTTGGCAGACGCTTATTGTTCACAAGTCATTATTGATGAGTCAGAGTCGAGTCTCAGTCATTTGTATGTGGATGTGGATGTGGATGTGGATGAGGTCGAGTCTGGAGTCTATATGCGACTGCAGTTTGAGTCGCTGACTTGAGTCCCCCATCTCTGTTGTTGACACAGGGGCATCCCTGCCATGGTGGACCTGGCTGCCATGAGAGACGCTGTGGCTTCCCAAGGAGTCGACCCTAACCTGGTCAACCCTTCCTGTCCCACCGATCTTGTCGTGGACCACTCGCTACAGATCGACTTTAGTAAATGGTAACCTGCTCTTCCTGCAAAACATTTTTACTGTTATGCTAATGCTAATGCTAATACTAGGTACAGTATTTGGAGGACACATCTCAATGTCTCCATTAAAAATATCCCAGGGAAAGTGTGTGATAAAGGCCTTCAGCTTAGTGCCTGCTGAGTGTGAAGCATTGCGTTTGGTTGTCTTGTGGTAGTGCCATTCAGAATGCTCCAAACCCTGGAGGAGGGGAAGGCCACAGCACCCCCATTAAATCCCCCCCTGGCAGAGGAGCTCCGCACCGAGGCTCCCAGTGCGCTGGGGCAGGCCAGAGGGGCTGCAGCAAGGGCGCCTGCAACGAAGCCCCCGCTACCTCAGGGAGACCCACCGCCCCTGTCCAGATCGAGAACACGCCTCTCCTCTGCCCCTTCCACTTCAAGCCCGTCTCCGAGTACGCAAGACCGCCACTCACAGCCTCCCGTTCTCTCTCTGTACCACACAGTCCCACTCTCTCACTCTGTACCACACAGTCTCACTCTGTACCACACAGACCCACTCTCTCACTCTGTACCACAGTCCCACTCTCTCACTCTGTACCACACAGACCCACTCTCTCACTCTGTACCACACAGTCTCACTCTCTCACTCTGTACCACACAGACCCACTCTCTCAGTCTGTACCACACAGACCCACTCTGTACCACACAGTCCCACTCTCTCACTCTGTACCACACAGTCTCACTCTGTACCACACAGTCTCACTCTCTTACTCTGTACCACACAGACCCACTCTCTTACTCTGTACCACACAGTCTCACTCTGTACCACACTGTACCACACAGTCTCACTCTCTTACTCTGTACCACATAGTCCCACCCTCATAGTATTACCTTCCCCCTCGACATACTGTATTTAACTTTAAATTTGTTTTTTTTGGACAACAGGCCAGAAACAGCTCTCAAGAATCAAGAAATGGAAATGATAAGAAACAAAGAGAGGCTTCAGTTTTTCAAGGTGAGACTTCTGCTAGCACATGTTGTTGAATCCTCACACAAGTGGAAAATTTAGAATTTGCTGCTTGCCAGTAGTTTATTGTGCTAATCTTTAGCAATGTTAAGTTCACTGGTTTGGCATTTAGATTATTTTGCTGCAGTGCCTCATGCCGTGCCTCTCCTTCCCTCACAGTGGTGCTCTAAAGCCTTTAAGAATGTGAACGTGGTTCCCCCGGACTTTGGTGCCATACACCAGGTGAACCTGGAGTACCTGTCTCAGGTGGTGCAGGAGCGTGATGGCTTCGTCTGCCCTGACAGTGTGGTCGGCACAGACTCCCACACCACCATGATCAACGGCCTGGGAATCCTGGGCTGGGGTGAGCCCTTCCACATATCACCCAATACTCAATACTCAATACTTTGCTGAAAGGACCATTTTAGATGTTAACGACTGTTTATTACACATTTCTTGTGTTTCATATTGCTGCAATTTTCTTTTTTTTGTTTGTTTTTTTGTTTTACTAACAAAATTTGAACTCACTTCTTAACCCCAGCATGATTGTTACTGTAGCAGACAATGTGTAGTAAATTGGCTTTAACATCCAACATACCGGTATGGTCCTTTAAGAGTGCACATTAGGGATTTGAGCTCACACCCTCGAGTTATAATCACTGCTCCTTAACTACAATACTGGCTCAATGGTTGCAATATTGTGAAAACATATTGCCCTAGTTTTTCATTGCCACCAACTTGCCATAAACGTGCACCACATTACCTTCTGCAGTGTTCAAATGCAGTTTCTCAAAGAAACAATGATGCATTTACCAAGAGTTTGTTCTTCAACAGAACCTATTCTGTCCTCTTTATAGCTGAAGTAACTCTGTTAGTAATCCCAGTAAATGCATAATGAGAGCATGTGTCTTCTCAGGGGTTGGAGGTATCGAATCCGAGGCGGTGATGCTGGGCCAGCCCGTCTCTCTGACGCTGCCCCAGGTGGTGGGCTGCAAGCTGGTGGGCTCCATCAGCACACTGGCCACATCCATAGACATCGTCCTGGGGATCACCAAGGTACTGGAGCTGTGAGGGGCCAGGGTCTCTGTCTGTGGCACAGCCGCACGGCCTTATGGGTAACCTGCCTGTCTGCTCTGCCTCAGCACCTTCGACAGGCCGGGATCGCCGGGAAGTTTGTGGAGTTCTTTGGACCCGGCGTTCCCCAGCTGTCAGCCCCGGACAGAACCACCATCGCCAACATGTGCCCCGAATACAACGCCACCGTCAGCTTCTTCCCTGTAGATGATGTCACACTGAAGCACTTTAAGCAAACTAGTAAGGAAGGCATGCATATCTTTACAGTGTTGGTGTTGTGAGTCAAGAAATGGCTGATGAGAGAAACTTTCACTTTGATAAGGTAGAACTTGTGTGACATTTACAGTACTGATGAGTCATCCTCAGCATATTAATTACCATAACATGTCTTAGACAAATGGTAGTAGAGTCATTATTATCTCAAGAAAAATAGCATTTTGCTGTTTTGTTTCCCCCCCTAGACTTTAGTGAGGAGAAACTTGAATTATTGGAGAGGTATCTCAAGGCTGTGAAACTGTTTAGAACATATGAGGACCCATCGGAAGATCCACAGTATTCAGAGGTAAAGCTTGCTTTTTCATCTCACTGCTTCCGTCTGTTTTCATGATAACTATACAATGGTTATTGGTGCTCTGAAATTTTATTGAACTTATAATGTACTGTGTTGTTGCTGTTGTTGCTGTTTTTGTGCATTGCTGTTGGTCCGAATTGACAGTTGATCAGAATGCCATGTGTATTGTAAGGGTAAATGAGTAGTCCATAAAGTGGTTGAGAATGAAGAATTGAAGCTGGAATATGGTGTCTGGTTTGACTCCAGGTAATAGAAATCAACCTGGGCTCCATCGTTCCCCACGTCAGTGGCCCTAAGAGGCCCCAGGACCGGGTGGCTGTCTGCAGCATGAAGACGGACTTCCTGTCCTGCCTGAATGAGAAGGTACACTCGTACTTGCTGTACGTAGACAGGGAAAAGCGGGAGAGCTTCATTGTAAAGTCCTGATGCACATCATTTCAGTGAGTTTGGTGGAAGTGTGCTAGCATGGTAGCCGCTCACAGGTCCTACACTGAACAATTTAGCAGCCACCACAAATTTCTGTTTAGCAGGTCCTTTGTTATTTGTGTCCAACAGTTCCAGGGAAGATTAGACAATAGTAGGCATCGTACATTAATGCAGCGCTACTCAACTCCACGACCTGCGGGCCGCAGGGTCTGCAGGCATTTGCTTCGCCCGTTTTCACTAATGAGCTTTTTACCTGAACCAAACAGCTGAAATAATTTGTGAAATCAGGTGGTGTAGCGCACGTTAGGACCCTGGGGCCTGCAGGACGTGGAGTTCAGTAGCGCTACATTCATGTAAAGATTTAAATAATTTGAAATATTTGTACACCGTGTATTCATGTTGAGCTGTAAAGGGCAACCAGAAGGCAGATGTGGTTTTCGGGAAGCTGCACATCCTGTGTCACTGCATTTTTGTAGATGGCAGGTTGGTTCAGAGCCATTAAAGCTTTCCAAACCATAAAGCTGTCTTCAGTTCAGGGGTTTTATTTCTCGCTTTTGCTTCTCAGGTCGGCTTCAAAGGGTTCCATGTCCCTGCGGCGAAGCAGGCTACGCTGATGCCTTTCGTCCACGAGGGGCAGGAGTACAGGCTGGCACACGGCTCCGTAGTCATCGCGGCCGTCATCAGCTGCACAAACAACTGCAACCCCTCCGTCATGCTGGCTGCAGGTGAGACACGCAGAGCTAGTAATAACTGTTGACATGAACAGTTTCCAACACTAACAGTTACTGTATAACATGCGTATTACAGTAGTAACCGTAGTAAATGTCCCTGAACTGGTTTCAGTAAGGTTGTGAAAGAGGAGGCAGGTTTTGACTGGCTGCCTGTGCGGTTTGCATTGACAAGGTCTACTGGCGAAGAAGGCGGTAGCGGCTGGCTTGGCGGTACAGCCCTACATCAGAACCAGCCTGGCTCCAGGGAGCGGCATGGTGACGCATTACCTCAGTGCCAGCGGTGTGCTGCCTTCCCTCAGTCAGCTCGGGTGTGTACTGCACCTGCCTCCGTTTAACACCTCACCCACACACCAGACCCGTTCCTTCTGCCACAGGCTCCAAGCTGTCACTCTTCACTGTGTGTGGTACTGTGTGTGAGTCTCTTGCAGCCTGCAGTGCTCAGTCTTATTCTGATGTGCTTTTTGTTTGACTGATGATTCAGGTTTGAGGTGATTGGCTACGGATGTGCCACCTGTGTAGGGAACACTGCTCCCTTACCGGACCCTGTTGTTGATGCCATTAAACAGGTATTTCAAATATGATAATGTAATTTACATTATGTATTTGAATTTCTGAAACCAAGTTTTCATTTTTTTCTGTGTTCTTTCAGCTCATTTGAATGTATAGACACGTTACATTCATTAGGTTTCGTTAGTTTTTGTTTGGTTTCATGGTTTCAGTCACTGTGACGGGCTCTCACCCCTGTGCTCTGTTGTCTTGGCAGGGAGACTTGGTTGTGTGTGGAGTTTTGTCTGGGAACAGGCACTTTGAGGGGCGCTTGTGCGACTGTGTGCGTGCCAACTACCTGGCCTCCCCGCCCTTGGTGGTGGCCTACGCCATCGCCGGCACCGTAGACATCGACTTTGAGACAGAGCCCTTGGGTACGTGTCAGACGTCCTCTGGTTTTGGGATACTGACCCTGCTGTTGAAAGAGTGTATGGTTCAGTGTTGGAAGGACCCTCCACTCGTCTAATCTCAGAGTGTGTACATTGACCCAGGTGTGAATTCGGAGGGTAAGGAGGTGTACCTGCGAGAGGTGTGGCCCAGCAGAGAGGAGGTCCAGCACACAGAGCGCCACTGCGTCATCACCTCCATGTTCAAAGACCTCAGGCACAAAATGGAGGTGCGTTGCATGGCCTTGTCTGGAAACCCCCGAGGAGGTTAGTGTTGCACTAGTGTTCTGACTGTTTTCTTCCTGTTTTCAGAATGGGAACAAGTTGTGGAACAATCTGGAAGCCCCAGAGTCAGAGCTGTTCCCTTGGGACCCCAAATCCACATACATCCGGTGTCCTTCTTTCTTTAATAAACTTGTGAGTAAAGCTTCTCCTTTTCTCCTGAACTGTCAGTGCCTCCTGTTGGATTAATGCCATTTGAGCTGAAGTTTCATTAATGCCAATAGTATGAACACTTCAACATGCAGGTGACTTAAAAGGGTTTGTGTTGAGTTTCATTAAGGGATCCCTTCCATCCTGAATCCTTTTCAGCAGGGAGAAATCAACACTTGTAATTGAATTGTCGAGCTGATCAAAGGCTCTTCTCATGCTTACAGACAAAAGAGCCATCTGCCTCCCAGTCAATAGATAATGCCCACGCCTTGCTATTCCTGGGAGACGCGGTGACGACTGATCACATCTCCCCTGCTGGGAGTATAGCCCGTGTTAGCCCTGCTGCCAAGTACCTCCAGAGCAAGCGGTAAGAACTCCCGAACCTCACCCGCACCTGCTCCAGCTGCATTCTGAACTTTCACAGATGGTAAATTGTGGGATATGAAGTACAAATGTAGAGCCAGCACACAATGTATTTGTCAGCCACCCTTCAAAACAGTTTGAACCCATTCCAATTCTTGCATTAGATTTTAAGGTCGTAGCCTTAGCCGTTTTTGTCATGGGGCCAGGCACACGTTATCGTACCGCATGCACACACCGCATGCAGTTCTTTCAGCTGAATGCTTAACCGCTCTTTCAGCCTCACGCCTCGTGAGTTCAACTCCTATGGAGCCCGGAGGGGAAACGACGCAGTGATGACACGAGGGACGTTCGCCAGCATCAAGCTCCAGAACCGCTTTATTAGCAAGACCGGGCCCAAGACCGTACACATCCCATCGGGCCAGACCGTGAGTGACCATGCAGATGGGACTGCAGAATGAATGCAAGATTACCTTATGCTACCTTCCTGCTAGACATCGTAGATGAATGAGTATTTACTGTGTTATAGCTGGATGTGTTCGAGGCAGCCGAGCGATACCAGAGGGAGGGCATCCCCCTGGTCATCCTGGCAGGGAAGAAGTATGGCTCTGGAAACTCGCGTGACTGGGCTGCTAAAGGACCTTACCTGCTGGTAATGTTCCTCACCTCTCTGTTCTTTATACCCATCACTGGCTCAGTCTGTTTGCACCTGGTCTCGCTCTGTGGGACTTGACAGTTGGACTTGACAGTTGGACTTGACAGTTGGACTTGACAGTTGGACTTGACAGTTGGACTTGACAGTTGGGTGGGCTTGGTTCTGCAGGGCAGTCACTCTGCCTCCTGTCCTGTGTCCTGCAGGGTGTGAGGGCTGTGATTGCTGAGAGCTTTGAGAAGATTCACAGAAACCACCTGGTGGGCATGGGCATCGCACCCCTGCAGTTCCTGCCGGGGGAGAGCGCCGACTCACTGGAGCTCAGTGGGAAGGAGAAGTTCTCTGTGAGCTTCCCAGAAGATCTGTCCCCACGACAAGAGCTGACCGTCAGGGTAGGTCATCCAAATCAGTCTCACCACAGATTCAGCCAAAGAGCTGTCCACATGCAACCAGAGCTCTCCAAGTAAGTTTAATGATCAACTTTCTCATTTCTCCTTTTTGTTATAGGCTAGTTCTGGAAAGGCCTTCAAAGTGATTACCCTGTTTGAAAGCGAGATGGACATTGTGTTCTTTCGGCACGGCGGGATTCTGAGATTCGTCGCGCGAACATTGACTCGACGGTCTTGAGGTGTCCAAGGCCTTCCCTCCCCGACTCCTGACTGAGCGCGCTGGAGTCCCATAACACCCTCTCTTCTCCTCGCCATGGCAACAAGTCCAGCCCGTGTGATCAGAGGGAGTATGCCGCGGTGGCAGTTGGCTGTTCGTCGTCACGGCTGAATGTGCTCTGGCAGTTCTGTGCACACCATCTATAGCCCTTAATATGGAGAGAGAACATTTATACAATGCATTGCGCCTATGCACTGACAAACCAGTAGATGGATCAGTTACATGCGTGTGAGTTACTGGAGTCATTTGTCTACAATGGTACAGGGTTTCTGCTGTTAAAGGTCCAGCTTTGAGTTTGTTCTGCTAGTGATTAGGATGACCAGCTAATGTTAGTCCTTCACTGACCTCTACTCCAAATCCCTAGTCGAACATTCCTCAGGCTTCAATAAGCTCTATAGACCGTGTCCTGCAGAGTGTGGTCTGACCTGACTGCCGGGTGCCAGTGCCACCATACTATACAGGCAGGTGACGGTATTTGGGTGTCGTGTTGCACACAAACGCCACAGTCCACGTGTCATCCTCATTGTCCTCCTTATCCTCGGCCTCACCCAGCTTTGCCCTGTCTATGCTGAATTTCCCCATTTATGTTCAGATGGCTTGTTTCCACAGATGCCTCTTTTCTTGCACTTAATGAAAAAAAAAAAAAACGTCTGGTGTCCTTTTTACAGTATGTTGGCTAATGTGAAAACAATATGTTCTGTTTTTGTTGCTGTCTGTACAGTACACGTTGACCTTAATTTAATTTCTTTCCATGAGAGATTTACTGTCTCTTAACTTAGCTGCTGAGGTGAGCTGTTGTTGGCACGCTGTCTTGCCCCGCCACCCCAACCCCGGTGCTTCTACAGACCGTTTGTAAGCTCCATGTTTTTATTACAAACCTAAGACAAACTTGGACGCATGGTGCTTAATTGTTCACTCCATGTCTGAACAGCTCTCTAATACATACCTAGTAATTCTGTTAAATATAATATTAACAATAACCACTCTTGTTTTCCGTTTAGTATTTAGCTGAATGTGGTTTGAGATTTAATATGTTCACTGTCAGAAGTCATATGTGCCGTTTAATGTGATGTGAAAAAGGCCACACATAATGGGTAAATAAAGAACAAGTTGGTTATTGTTAATGTAATATTATTACTTTGGTGCTCTGTAGTGGTAAAACAATTTAAGGTGTTAATTTCCTTGATGAAGCAGTTTACGGATACGGAGTATGTCAAACCGCAGCTATGTACAGGAACTGGGGTAAAGACTGACTTTCACAAATAATACTGACTATATAACTGCAATCTGTACCTCAGGCTTTGCCATATAACCCCCCCCCCCATCATCAACCTCTTTTCAACTCGACTGATTAAGTCTTTGTCGCATTCAACTGCCAAAGCAAGACCTCCATAACCATAATCATTTAATGATATGAAGTAACACGTGCTGCAGGTATGCATCGGGAGTGTGAACATCTTTTGTCCTGAACTCATGAGATGAAAATTGGTGATTTCTGTTTACTTTGAGGCGGTATGTTTTGATACATTTTCTTCTGCACATCGTCTCAAGGCACCTGTTGCAAAGTGCTTCACGTGTGATTTTGTTTTTACCCTTTCCATTTATGTTTTTGGTCAGTGTGGCACAGGATGGAAGTGCGAATTGTCACCATCGCAGCTGTGTTTGTGTGTTTGGCAGGCTGTGGTTGGTTGAATGTCAGCAGCTCAAGACTACATGAAATGACGCTCCCGGTTTTTCAGTGATCGACTGCCTAGCATGTTTGTTCTACTGCTGTATGTCAGCACAGCACTGCCTTTAAAGTGTAGCGGATGGCTGCTCTTTGCAACTGTGCATTTAAACACAGTTCCCAAGTGGACTGAGGGTCGACAAACGGATATCAGTCTAGAACCTGTAGGTTGTACGGTGGTGCTTTATGTATTGCGCAGTGCTTTGTTTTGGCATAAAATGTTTTTACAATTTGGAATCTGAGGATATGCAATGTGAGAGCATATATAGCACAAGCCAACCGTCCATTCATCACAAAGGAAAAAATGTATTATGAGAAGTGTGGAATTCTGTAACAATTATTGCTCATATTGTAAATACTTTTTTCATAAAGAATTAAAAGATACAACTGTGTTTTCTTTAAATAGCAGTGGAATCAAGGCAATGCATTTTTAATGGTTATGAAATGAATTGAGGACATGCAAGTGGCTTGTACAGTGACCAATTATTCATTTTGTAGTATTTATTCACAATTATGAGCATAAATATATGTTTATGTTGTCAGTATAATGTATTTCCTTTAGCCCAGCGGTCTCAGTTTGCATACACCAGAGGAAATGGTTCCAAATTAACATGCAGCCAAACATTCTTTTGAAGACTAACTGGATAATCTACACACGTACGACCTCTGGAGGCATACTGTCACAGTACGCGCTACATTGGAGTTACTTACTGTGTATTATTCTCTTGCTTTAGACCACAAACCACCAAATGCTTTATACCTTCCAGGTAAAGCTGGCAGGTCATCAAAAACCTATTCATCTAAACAAACCTTCATCAAACATGAAAACTATCTGGGCCATTCAAAAATAAAATAATTGAAATGTAAAAATTTCAACAAGACATTTTGAGTGGTACTCCTTGGAAAGGGGGAGAGGACCTTTGTCACAATGACTGGAGCAGACGGAACAAAAGCAGCAGGAGCCAAGTACCTCACTCGGTCAAGCACCTTTTCACCTTTTTGTGTGCAATAAATTGATCATCTCTATACTCTACTCTCTATAATCTATAATCTGGAATTTCTGCTGATACCAAACAATGTTTTATAAACAAATTGAATAGCCAATCGTTTTTCCAGATACTGTAGGGAAAATTCACAGAACAAGAGATCTCCCTCCTAATCATGATAATCAATCGCCAGTCAAAATCAGACTCAAACTGTAATCAATATATCACATGTACGCTGCTCGTTATCAAATCAAATGAACCTAGAACATTAATTACAGCTGAGCTTATGAAAACGCAAGAAACCACAGTGTCAACTGTCGAAATGAGAGCAAATAATGCACCAGGCTAAAGAACTACATTTACTCACTAAGAGGATAATTTTAATCAAATGTTTAGTATGTCTGTATATTTTCAATGATTCACTGCTGATAAGTTTGTGTTAGAAGTGCATAAGTGACCCGTGTGTAACTTGAGTTGAATAAAATGATTTATATACTGTGGAAAGTACCAAAAAGCACCATGTATTGGAAAGTACAAAATTGCACCGTGTTTTGCATAATTCCTATTTTAATGGTTCCTTTTTTAAAAAAAACGGCTTACAAAGCAAGATGTCTTGTATGCCTGTTCAATGTAACAAAAGCATTTTTATTTTTTTTAAGTAAATGGGGTGATTTTCCACCATGGTGTTGGTACCGAGGAGTACAAAATCATTGTAGAGCAGCCAAGTCAGTTGATGTTTTTAGGAGTTGAAAAAGTGCATAAAATGGGTGTAAAACTGATATTCGAGGTTCGATTCTACAGAATTGAACCAGCTTTGTGCACTTGTACCAATAAAGTCAGATTTTTCTGAAGAGCTTACTGCCGTGGTATCTTTTCCCTCATGAAGTTATTTTTCTTCAAACTGGAGACTGGACTTTGAATTCTGTCGTTTCCTAGCCATGACATTTTGGGGGCTCGTCCGGGATACGAAAAAGGGATTGCTGAAGCTCCCGGCGCCTGGAGACGGAGGCAGAGGGTACTAGCCCCTTAAAAACTGCGCAGCTAAACAAAAGATGAGAGCATTTAAATACTTGTTTCGGATTGGGGCACTGTCCCCTCTGACCTCCTCTCCCTGACGCCGGAAGCGAAATCCTCTCGTATAACTAACCCGGCAACTAACACCGAAAATTGAAGAAGGCGGCAAGCTGTCCAGAAAACGTGCGCAGTGAACCGTGAGTGAATTGAGTGTGGTGTGACGTCATAAATTGTGTTGAAAAGTATTTGTTGAAGCAGAACTAATATTGAAAAATTAAGTCTGAAGGTACATTGTTACTGTTGACTGAAGGTATATTGTTGCTGCTGATGGTTTAAGCTGTTGATGTTGTAGAGGTGCCAGAGACTTGGGAGGAGAGAAACCCAAGAAGGGCAGCCTGCAAGAGCTCTGGAAAAAGCATGTTGGGTAAACACTGTCCTCTAAGGTGTGATTTAAGAGAAAAATTGTTGGTAAGAAAAATACTGTTAAGCTGTGCTGATGCTTAGATGCTTGTGCTTGAGCGGATATAACGTTGTATTGAGGCAACAGAGGTAAAAATTAATTATTAATTATTAATGTATGTGTACAACCATAAAAGAGAAGGGTGAAAAACAATAAACTAAATTAAGTTAAGAAACGCGAAATGTGTATAATGAATAAACGGGAGAAAATACAGGCCCCGGCAGAAAATAAAGGTTAAAAATATAATAATATAGATAATAAAAGTATTGAGATAATCGCGGGAGTATATCCTAAATGTAAACAGGAGATAGTTTCTATCTCAGATGAATGGACAAAAAGGACTAAGAGAATGGTGACAAAATGGCCTAAAGGTGGTACATTTGATAGAGAAATATGCGACCAGATGGGAGGAGCAATAGAAATTATAGATCAGAAGACAAAACACAAATAAGAAAACAAAAACGGGAACAGGAAAAGCGATCCTAGGGTGGTTCAGGTCCTTTTCCCTAGGAAAGGGTATAGGGGTGGGTAGAGATCACATCGAAATGATGACTCCTCCTCCGTATGCCCCGCAGTCGCCGGGACATGCAGAGGTAAAGGAGAGGGGCTTGTATCCAATATGCCCAGTAATATCTGAAGCGCCACTTGCAATGACGGTATGTCCAGTAGTGAAAGGGCAGGTTGAAATAAGCGGGTGGGTAGAACATGAGGGAGAGGAAGAACGTCTCGAGGAGAAAAAGGAGGAGATGGAACGGAGGATAACAGGCCTAAGGGAAGAATACGAAGAGGTGGAGGGGTTAGGAACCGTTGGAGAGGGCAGAGCCAAAAAGTACCAAGGAAACAGAGACCCGGGACGAGTATAAATCGAGTTCAGTAAAAAGCACTGCAAATAAAAGACAAATCCCTCGATCAGAATGTAACGAGGAAGAGGAGGAGTTCCTCCGAGTAGAAAAAAGTGAGGGAAGTGGCAGGGAGGCAAGTAGTAGCGACCAAGAAACAGAAGAGCATGGAGGAGGAGGACCACGGGAGGAGGCCAAGTCAGCATGGGTACTGGGAGACATAGGTGGGCGAGATAAAGAATAAGAAATAAACCCAAATGGTATGGCAGTAATGATGAAACCTCCAAAGTTGTAGCACCATTATTAATTAGGGAAGGTGCACCCCGATACATTCCCTGGTCCACCCAGGATATGCAAAATGTAATAACAAATCTCCCTGAGTTACAGAATGGAGCGAGCCACTGGATCAGGGTGCTGGAGGAGGAGACGACGGGCCGGATCTTGGCTGTAGGGGACCTGAAGGCTCTCCTGGGAAAGGTTGTGGGGATGGAAACAATGCTGGATATATTTGAGCGGGCTGGCTTTGTCAGAAACCAGGCACAAACTCCAGCAGTAGACGGTGGGCCATTTGATAATGTGCATGGGGCCATTTGGACTGCTCTGCGAGCCCTGTATCCCGCACGACCAGACATCACGACCTTAACGGGACCGCCTTTAAAAGACGATGAACCACCGGCAACATACATCCACACGCAGTTGCGCAGGTGGAGGCTGGAGACGTACAGACAGATCCTATAATGACTACCCTCTTCCGCAAAGCCATACGGGAGGGGATGTCACCAGAAGTTGGGTGCCGCCTCGATGAGGTGGTGGGAGTGAACACCATGACTCACACGTATGTGGATCATGTGCCCATCTAGTTGGGGGCTTGTCCAAAATGTCGTGGCTAGGAAACGACAAACTTCAAAGTCGACAGAATCGAACCTTGAATGTCAGTTTTACACTCATTTTATGCACTGTTCTTATCTCAACTCCTCCTAAAACATTCCAAAAAACATCAGCTGACTACAATGATTTAGTACTTCTCGGTACCAACACCATGGTGGAAAATCACCCCATTTACTTCTTTAAAAATAAATGCTTTTATTACATACATCTTGCTTTGTAAGCTGTTTTTTAACAACACTTGTCTGCTAAGTAACCTTAAACTCACATGAAATATGAAATAAAAGTTTTAAAATATTTCTACATTTTCACTGATTTTTTGAAGTTGCATGCACTGGCATTGTATTTTACTAATGTAAAGAACACCGTTCCATTCATTTCACAGATGTGCATATCCACGGCTATTTCAAAGAAAGAATAAAGGGAATCGATTGACTTGTGAAGAAGAGTGCCAAACCAATTTAAAATTCTCAGATGTGAGTGCACCATCAATAAAGCATGACATAAATTTAACTCAATACAAATCCTGCTTCTACAGCTAACATTCATATAAAATTATGAATTGCGCTCTAACAATCCTACATAAGAAAGGAGTGTTGGGAATAAGGGTGTGAATAAGAAAAGCCTAATGTTTACTTCTGCATCGGAAGATTTACAGTCTGCATTGGAAGATGGCCAGTGATTCTGCATCCTAACCTCCATGGGAAATTGATTCCAGTGGGGGAACAACCAGAGGCCCTGAGGCTCCAGTGGAGAGGCCTGGCTGGAATGTAAAGTTTATTCCAGGCTTAGAAATGTACATATTTATTTGTTTACCATGTGTTTACCAGATGTTTTTTCCCCCCACAATGTCATTTGTCCCTTCCTCTGAAATTAAACAGTAAATGCAAACAAAAAATGTTTGCATTTATATGTTGACATAGTTTCGAAACCATATTGCAGCAGGCAGTTATATAGCCTGACAGAATAGTTTCATTGCTTTATTATAGTTAATATTTGGACAGCACTTCTGTCTGGATTTATCTTTGGTTAGACACTTTTACATTTTTCAGAAAATAGTCACATCATTGGCTCATGTGGAATAAGCTGCCAGAAATCTGAACTGAATGCCAGGGTTTCTGGCCATTCAGTTCTATCTTTTATTTCTTTTTACTTGAGGCCACCCGATATGGTATTGATGGTCATAGAAGCACATACCAACGAATAGAGCCTCTGTATAAATTACATTTATCGCTAATTAGAGTAAACTCAGTGGTATGTTTCGCTTCAGTATTTAGCTTTCGATTTGCAATGTTTTTGTAATTTATCATCCTTGCCCCTAGTGGGCGGCATTCAAGATTTAGTACAGTATTTTGTAGGGAGCTCTCTTTCTCGGTTGGGTTTGACGTTAGTTCATTTACGCTCTGACAAGACGGGAATCGAAAGGGGGGTAACGTTAGCTAATTTTCTAGGTAAGATAAAACAATTATTTAGCTATAATTCACACAGAAATAGCATTTCATTAATGGATAAAAATAGCGTGTAATCTGGTGTTGCGTATGTCAATGGGAAATAATGTATTTCTGCCTAAATTGACATTATGGAAGCGTCTGGCCTACATGAATTGTACAGCTTGCTCGCAAAAGTTGCTGCTTCATGCTTGCCCATACAATGAGGTTAGCTAGCCAGATCATGAATTAACTAGCTAGCTACACAGTTGATACTGACCAAGTGTATTGTTTTAATTTTAGGCTACCCATATCTCACTTTAATTTTATTATTATAGTGAATAATTGTGTGTAACGACGTAAATGTTATTCTTAAAAGTACCTGGGTAAATGTTCTCGTAAGTGTACTTTCGGTTTTGATCGACGTTTCAGCTAAACTAGCCATTTTAACTAGCCTAGAATATTTTCCAGTTTTAGGTTTTAGTCTGTTTTCCGGTTGCGGTTGTTACATCTAACTGTGTAGATGTTTTTTTATATATGTATAAATCCCCACATTTGATTGCTTGCTGGGTGAACGATGTAACCTTTTGTTTATTTTTCTTTCCAGATTTGCTGTTTTGAGAGGTCGTTTTAATCATGGTTAGTATGCCTTTGATTTTCAACAAAATGTTGTTTGCCAGTCATCTTGGGCAGTAAATAATCTCCGCAAAGGTTATACCGTGAAGCATTATTGCGAGAAAGTTGAGGCAGTTGCTATGTACAGCACCTTATAATACAGTGTTGCAGAAGTGTTTAATTACTAATACCTTTTATCCATTCCAGTCTCGCAGATATGATTCCCGAACGACCATCTTCTCACCAGAAGGCAAGTAGTTGCTTTCCCTTGTAGCTATGTTATATTAAACGTCTAGTCTATAATATGTATACGGTCAGCCTCAGAACAACCAGGCACGTGGCCAGTAAATTCACTGACCGTAACAGTCGTTATCAGGATCTTTTCTGGAACTCGCCAGCAGCATCGAGGGCACACATCTTACACGGTGCTAAATTGGACTATTATTATTATTATTATTATTAATAATGACAGCCTGAAATGATAGCAGGTAGTCAAATGCACACAAAGTAATATTGGAGGGAAAATAATGTTTAAGACGTTATACTGTGTTAACAAATATAGTATTGTTAGCGCATTATAATTGGTCATTTACACAGACGAGTGGAAAGATGTTTCTATTTGAAGGTATGGGGGACATTCTCATTTACCTGGGGAACTTGTTCTTTACAATCAACAGGTCGTCTGTATCAGGTGGAATATGCCATGGAGGCCATTGGTCACGCTGGGACGTGCTTAGGGATTCTGGCCAATGACGGGGTGTTGCTGGCAGCGGAAAGGCGGAACATTCACAAGCTGCTTGATGAAGTCTTCTTCTCCGAGAAGATCTACAAGCTGAACGAGTGAGCACCAATTTCTGTCTGCTGTTCAGTTGAGACCAGCAGCATAACCCACTTACAAACCCCCCCCCCCCCCCCCCCCACTGTACTTATACCTCAACACTACATTGCCCCGTTGGGCTGACATAATCTTCAGACAGCCCTGTGGCAGAACTGTTTAATCCAGTGTTGGGGTTGTTGTGTTGCAGGGACATGGCCTGCAGTGTGGCAGGAATAACGTCAGACGCCAACGTGTTGACCAATGAGCTCAGGCTAATCGCACAGAGGTAAGCTAGCACACTGCTCAGACACTACAGAGAATGCACAAATTTACCACGGTCATCTAGATTGCTCTGCTTACATCATCATTTATTTGGCTTTCATAGTTTTCTTGATTGTTTTGATGATTCGGACTCATCATGACATGACTCTTATAAATCGTATTAGTTCTAATATGAAATAAGTCTATCACTGTATTATGTTTTGAGTTTTCTCCACTGATTATTATCTGATGTTGATTCATGATAGTTGTCAGAGAAATCTTGTCCCTGATGGCGATATATTTTACTTGAGTTATTTAATATACCAAGGGTAATCCTGAGTAATACTGATGGTGATGCTGCACAAACTAGCTCTTTCAGAAACTGAACTCTGTGAGACGTAATGTCCTACCCTAGTCATGCCCTAATCCGGTGTGTGTGTGTGGGGGGGTGGTATTCTAAATAAAGTACTAAGTAATACAGTCGATTTGATCACATAATGTCCTTTGTGTACAGTTTTACCTTTATGCTCGATCGCATGAACTTGACAATGAAAGAATACACCTTGGCCTGTGACTGCATTTGACCACACCCTTTTAAATGTCATAATAAGACGACACTGATGAGAAAATATCAGAACTCAGAACATGCCAACAAATTCTCTATATGTGCACTGGGATAAGGTTCTGCTTGATGAAGGGCTTATCACTGAGGTTCTAGTGTTGGTAGTGGAACCGGTGCAATTCGACAAAAGATCAGAGAGGTGTTGGGTGGCGTATCCTGCTATGGCATTGGTGCACAGTTAATGGCTCGCTCCATCATCTGTATTGATTTGTTACCATGCCTGTGCCAACTGTGGCCAGCAGTCCTGTAGGCACATACAGGTAGATGCATAAGTATTGGGAAAATCATGGCAAATTGGTTGTTTTTCTTCTTATTTTCATGTTTGCATTTCAGATCACACAATGGCAGACCAAAATTCTGAATTTACATTACATTACAAGGCATTTAGCAGATGCTCTTCTCCAGAGCAACAGTGCAGATCCAACACAGAATGACATTTGTTTGACTATTGAACTATATTACAACCATGCCATATTACCAAGTTCCCTATTTCAAGTCAATTTCAATTTAATGGTCAATTTTCTGCTGCAGATATTTGATGACGGCAAGTCTGCAAATTACGGACATCATTTGGCTCTTTTGCTATCTTGCTGCCAGTTTGTTTTAAGCTGTCATTACTGGTTACATAATCAATAAAGAGCATTGAAGCAGTGCCAGATTCTGCCATATAGGCCCTGTCTGTTTGACTGATGCAGAATGAGTCCAGAGTAGTGCCTCTTCCTCCACTTTCATCTTTCTGTCACTCTGGAAAAGGTTTATCTTTGTCCTGAAGACTTGTTTCCAGAACTCATCAGGCCTCATCCTTCTATTTATTTATTTATTTATTTATTTATTTATTCATTTATTTAAATTGCAGATCCTAATTTTGACTTTATATTCTTGGTGCTGATAAGACGAAGTGTAATTTTGTGTATTGTAAGTGTAACTGTAATTTTCCTGTCTTCTGTGTAGTGTCCTGAGATATCTTCACCACAATATATGGAGGTCATTAGCAATTACTCAAGCTGACAATTGAGGGTTTTTTTTTTCTCAGCTCTTACAGTCACCATGTCATCACTTTCTCATGACTTCTGCAGACAGCCTGAGTGCTGGTGATTGCTGAGTCCTCCAGTTAGTCTCTTAAGGACATTCCATACAGCTGACTTTGGAATATACAAACATTCTGCTCCCAATTGATTTTGTCTTTTATTTCCTCTACAATTGCTTGCTTGCATGTCGTTCTCTGGCCCTTGTCTGCAGTTTTCTGGCTTATACAGTAGATTCTACAAACATTTCCAAAGTATATGACCCATGCCCTGATATTCACTGCTTTCCATTTAGAAATTAGTAGTATTGTAATCCTCTGAAGTTTGAAGCCGCTGACGGTGATTTGTCCCAAAACTAATGCTGACTTGAAAGCGGGGGACCTGACTCAAAATGGATTAGTGCAGAGGAAAAAACAAGCAAATTAGACAGAACTGTCCCAATACTTTTGCATTTGACTGAACGTAACTCAAGTTGGTGAACTGCAAAGTGAAAAGAAAAGAGAGCTGAACTCCTGCAGCCGTGTTTGTCTGAGCTTTCCTGCATTGAACACAGGGTTTTGCATTGTTAAGACAGGCCTGTTGTCATCCTGCCTTCCAGATTGGGAGAAAATACAAGCTAAGAGGGAAGAAGCTGAAATGGCTTGCTCAGGGGACTGTTGATGGTTCTGATTTGTGTGAGTTTAAGATTTAAAATGCACTATAAGACTTAATGAAACTGCATGTTATTGTCTCACACAGGTACTTGCTCCAGTACCAGGAGCCAATCCCGTGCGAGCAGCTGGTGACTGCACTGTGTGACATCAAGCAGGCCTACACACAGTTTGGAGGTACAGCAAAGAAATAATTTGACTTAATATTTAAAATAATCATAATGATTTGTCATTTAAAGAGAGCTTCAACAGACAAACATTTTCAATGACTCTGTTATTGTTGGTACAACAATAGAACAATAGAACAGTTTTCAGTTGGGTCATTTTGATTTGCATTATGTACCATCAAGCAACTCATTGTAACTGCGTGTCAAAATATTCCTATTCCATCATGTCATAAAATGCAAAGCAAGGTGCTTGTTCGGCAAATTTGAATTACTGCATTGAGTACTGCATATCCTGCATGACTTTACCCTTGTGGTTAAAAACAACATTTGGCCTACACATTGCTCGCTGTATGGAAACATCTTTTATATTACTGAGACTCATTAATGTCTCAGCTGGAGAGGGACAGAGATTAAGGATGCTTATATACAGTATTAACCGTTTGACCGAGGCTGTGGAACCGCTTGCCACTAAACATCAAGTCTGCCCCTCCATCTCCATCCATTTTAAACCAGTTTTTCTTGTTTGCACATATGTATATATTTCACGAGCATATATTTTGTACAGCACTTTGGTGCAGCTATGGTTTTTAGATGGATGATTAGATTTATATAGCGCTTTTCTACATTAGACTCTCAAAATGCTTTACAGTGATGCCAGGTTTAGGAATTTGCCCAGGACACTGGCTCTTTGTGAAGAGTGTCATGGGATCTTTAATGACCACAGTGAGTCAGAGCTTCAGTTTAACATCTCACCTGAAAGATGGCGCCTCCTACAGCAGTGTCCCCATCATTGCATTGGGGCATTGGGGATATTGACCAGAGGGAAGATCGCCCCCCTACTGGCCCACCAACGCTACATCCAGCAGCAACTTAGTTTTCCCAGGAGGTCTCCCATACAAGTGCTAACCAAGTCCACACCTGCTTAGCTTCAGCCATGTGGCAGGAGCTGGGTGCATGATGATATGGCTGCTGGATACATTTTAAAACTGCTTTAAATACAATGCATGTACTTACTTACTTCCCTAGGCCTAGACTGTTGAAACTGTTTTTGTATATGTAGCACCCCATCTCAGTTTGAACATCTCATGCATCCAGGTATTTCCTTCACTGAGTTCACAGGGGTGTGAAGCAGTACCTAATGATCCTCAATTAGCCAGGGGTCAGGACTAGTCTAGTGTTACTGTTATTTTCCAGGGATAGCATTACTAAGAAGCTGAGCTGATCACCCCTTCTTTTATGCACTTGTCCACCGGGCCGCTATTGTTCGAGACGGTACTTCTGCATATTTATGAAATGGATTCTGTTTGCGGTCCCCCTTAATGTGAATGACTGTGTGTGCAGGGAAGAGGCCTTTCGGAGTGTCTCTGCTCTACATGGGCTGGGACAAGCACTACGGCTTTCAGCTGTACCAGAGTGACCCCAGTGGGAACTATGGCGGCTGGAAGGCCACCTGCATTGGCAACAACAGTGCTGTGAGTCTGAAGTGCCTTTCAAGTGTCCTTTCCTCTTTTCCTTCAGAGACATTGTTTTGAGTTCAGCCATCGGTAAAGCTATTTAGTTTGAATACAGGTCTTGGTCATTGATCCTGCAGTTTGTGATTGTGCATAATCGATTGTGGAAACTCACAAAATATTTTTTATATTATATATAAAAATATTTTGTGAGTTTCCACAATCGATTACGCCACAAACTGCAGGATCAATGACCAAGACCTGTATTCAAACTAAATTTTATTTTGTTCCCTCTCCACTAGTAAAGTGATTTTATTTATTGTGGCTGCAAATGTTCATCTTTAGAAATGTACTATTGTAAGAAATGTATCGCTCCAGTTATGAAGCATGTATCAATTCCTAATTAAGGCTGGTAAATAAAGAAACAGGAATTCGCAACTTGGATAGCAAGGACTCATCAAAGATGGAAGTCTTGCATAATATCTGGTGTTGCAATTGGAAAATAAAAGTAATACCAGGCTTGAGCACCAGAGGACACTGTTGTGCTATTAATAACCTCACTGTCTATGGATGACTGTTTTAAGTACAATTTTAGGAAAACGGTGTCTGAGCCCAAGAGAGCTGCACAATATGGAGTATTGATATCTCGTGATTTACATGTGGCTATTTTTGCCAGCCTGAAAGTTCGGCCTGTCTATATACTGTAGAGAGCCTGTTTTATCAAAGGACAGTTGCATGATGCAGATGCACAAGATCAAAGGCTTTGTGTGCATAAATTAGTGTAACATTTTCATATGAATTGAGTGGGTGAAGCAGTGTGTGCACGCTGGCTATAAGATGCTGTGTGTCTCTGCCCTCAGGCAGCTGTGTCCATGCTGAAGCAGGACTTCAAAGAGGGGGAGATGACGCTGTCATCCGCCCTGGCCCTGGCCGTCAAAGTGCTGAACAAGACCATGGATGTGAGCAAGCTGTCTGCTGAGAAAGGTGAGGTCCGAGGCGCGGAAGTGTCTTTGTGCTGCGGCAGGCCCTTAGTTAGTTATGAACAGATGGTCGGGTTTCTTGTGAAAATGTGCCTTACTGGACACATGAATGACCGTATGCCACTGAACGCATGGCTTAGCACATTTATACAATTCTAAAGATGTTCTTTGCCTTGACATCAGTGGAGCTGAGAAGGCAGCGGGTATTCCTAAAAGGGCAATTTCAAATACGAGCACCTGGGCTTTCCGACATTGTACACAACAAGCCCAGATCAATAATAATTGTAGTAATAATTATCAAAGCCCATGTGAACGACACTGTAGCACTGAAGCCCAGGCAGCTTCAGTGCGATGATGTCCTTCGTGGTGGAGACAAAGCCCGTTCTCAGACCCTGTACCCTGCCGTGAGCCGTGTGCTGTGACTGACGGCTTGCGTGTTGTTTTGGCTGACCCAGTGGAAATCGCCACGCTGACCAGAGAGAACGGAAAGACCCGGATTAAGGTGCTGAAACAGAAGGAGGTGGAGGAGCTGATTAAGAAGCACGAAGCCGAGGAGGCCAAAGCGGAGAAGGACAAGAAAGAGAAGGAGCAGAAAGACAAGGATAAATGAGCCTCCCTTCCGTGTCCCTCCGTCCCGCTGACATCCCTAGCATTTTCAGCACACCGCATCATCTGTATGTCTTTATTTCTTTCTTATTAAAAGTTTAACATATGTTGTCTCCCTGTGTGTCTCTACAATTTTTACTTTAATTTTTTGCTTTTACTATTTTTCATCCGCATTAAATAATTTTGAAGATGAATCGAGTGCAGTGATGGCAAACAGTTCCGACTGCCTTTCAGAGCTTACTAAAGAACCTGTCAGGACCTGTAATAATGCCCGTGTCATTAAAAATGATGCACTCTCAAAAATATGAGCTCCCTCCCACTGCAAGTCTTTCTCTATAAAATCTCCAGTCCAAGGGAGTGTCTGCTCTTCCAGAGCAGATAAGCAGTGAGATTAACAAAATAAATCAGGTTTTTGCACATTTTGGGATTAGTCAATAATCCCTGCTCTTTACCCAAACTGCCAATTTGGTGGAAACCAAACCAGTTAAGACTTCCCAGAAGTGCAGTGGGATTTCACTTGGTCATGGCCTCAGTTGAAAGTCTGTTACATAAGATTAAGTTAAAGATTAAGGGGCAAAGTAACTTGTCCTTTTACATTAGGTGTTTCAGGACAGCAAGGTATCCTGAAAGTTGCCTTTACTAGCCACAAAGTAAATGTATGTGTATCTGTAGATTGTGTGTGCAGATTTAAAAAAAAAACCCCAGTGTAGAACAGGTGTGACTGTGAACATGGAAATCACACCCATCACAGATCCTGTATGCATGTAAAATGGAAAGGTCTGCGTCACTGCCCTAAATGAACTGCAAATGCAGCCTGCTATTTTAAAGCGGGGGAAGGCTAAGTAGATGGGCTGTAAGGCATTTAGCACTCCGTGACACGGTCTCGCAGCACGACTCCTAACATAGAATGAGGAATCGTGCTGCTCCGTTGCCTTGGCAGGGGCCCAGAACAGCTGCTGTGCAATCATTGGCTGATCTGCCATGAGGGTCTGCCTGGAGATTAGAGCACTGTGACCGTTTGCCTCTGAGTTCAAGCCAAAGAGCGCAATTTTATCATTTCTGTCTAGTCGAACCACACCGTGTTCTCCCCTCAGCTGAGGAGATTTCTGCCGAGATTTATTTTAGCAGTAAAAACGTGGCATGTGGGTGGGTTTGGTATGATTCATACACCTTCCAACTGGCAAGCTACAATCGTCCAAAGCAGATCAGCTGGTTCCGTATAATGGAATTTTGTAACCATGGCTGAACTGCAAGTCATCATTATGTTGAGTTGTTTGCGGTTTTGGAATTTAAAAACAGGATTTGATTTAGTTAATGTATATACCACTTTTATTTTACCTCAAGCAATACAAAGACAAGATAAAGTAAAACATCACTTATTTTTCTAACATACAGAAAATCCCAAAGGACACAAGGATTGTCAAATTATGATTAATATCCGCACTTCCCTGTAAACAAAATCTAACGTGGAACAATGGAAAAGAACAAAAAAGGATGAATAAAAACAAAAAAATGATCACAGCTCTTTTCAAAGCTACGGAAACTGAAAGCAGGCCCTTAATGGCTGCCTGCGGTTGTACTGTGAATATGCAGAACAGGATTGCAAGTACTTTGCAGAACTTTTTATTGTCTCACTCTGCTGTGCTCGTCTGAGTTAAGGTTTCAAATAAGCAAGGAATGTATGTGCATTTAGTTTCCCTGACCTGGCCAGCCAGTCCTGAAGCTGGCCTCTACCAACAGGAGACACAGAAGAACCTGGGATTTCTCAAAGCTCTCCGCTCCTGTTCAGGTCATCCTGAAATCAGGCCTTAACTGCTATGGGGGAGATGGGCACAGGGGCGGGACCATTTCTTTGGCAATTCTGTCAATCAAACACTGCAAAAATAAAAGGGAGACCTGGACACGTTCTGAGTCCCTCTGTTCGGTTGTTGCACTCCTAAAGTGCTTGTCGCTTTCCCTGCTTTACCTCATCGTAAGTGCGTCTCTCAGCTTGTCGGAACCGGTCTTGGGATGTCAGGATCCTTTCACCATTTCCAGTGTGGTTTTCCCTTATGACTGAGGGGCAGGGCTACATACTTTGGTAGGCACAAAAGGCCCTTGTAATATTCACACCTCTAATGTTAAATCGAACGGGTGCACTGTGTTACCGAAGGGCTTTGGTTGCGAGCCACATGAACATGGGGAGACCATCGCTAAAGTGGGTCTTGATAAGATTACGTCAGTCACACTGTGCTAGTTATCTTTCTATTGTAGTGCCAGCTGGATTTTCCAAGTGCTCGTCAGCTCGTAAATCACCGCCGATTCGCTTTCCCAGCTGCCCCTTTCCCTGAAACTCTGGTGAACTACGCCCGATGCCTGCTTCTGGCAAGTTCAGAGTGTTTCCATCAAACACCTTCCTCCACATCCCCTCCACACCCCTGAGGAATGAAGTGGACTTTACACTAGGCAGTAGTGAGCTGCGACACCTGGAATGAAGGGATTGAGACGAGTTTCTGTGACAAACTGGAGGAGAAACTGCTAGCTTTGCCCCTGGCATAGGCCCCTTCCTCAGGAGATGATAAATGAAAACCAACCTGAGCTGAAAGACCACAGTGTCATTACAGAATGACTTGTGTAGAAAACATAACTCTTAATAAAACAAAGAGTATACTCTTGCATTACTATATACTACCTTAGAAGAAACATTGGGGAGATATTACATGGATTACAATCATTAACCAAAATGCACCCGATACAGGCAAATCCCAATACCCACCCCCTATGCATGCTTCCCGCTAGTGCCCCTGCCCTCTTCAGACGGGGCCTGCACATCGTAAGTATGATCTACAAAGAAAGTCAGACCTCTTGATATTAGTTGCAGGGGGTTTCAAAAGATATGAAGTACTTAAGCACCAAGTGACCTAGTAACAAGAGTCGAGGACTCCCAAGACGCATGGTAGGATGGAGAACAACCAGTGGGATTATCAGTCCAAGTCCCCAGTCCCCTCCAGTCATCCAGGAGGGTAGAGTTTAAATGTCCCGCAGAGATTAGCCTTGAGCTACTTCTATTAGCACAGTGGCAGGCTAGGCGAAGGCAGCAGCGAAAGAAGGGACTAGGGTGGACCAAGAGGGGCTCGTCATTCTTCATCGGAGCTTGTGTGATCCAGAGAGTAGACCATGAACAGGTGGTCTGCCCGGGCAGGTACCAGGGGATGGCCTGGCTTCACAATCTCAAAGCCCATGTAGTGGAAAGTTTTTGTAATGGACACTGCAAGACAGAGAACAGAAATTAGAACACTCAATGATCCTCAATCACTGCAAAAACCATTACATGTTGTGTGACGCATACCAAATATCTGTGGTCTCATTTTAAGAGAATGTGCCTTTAGGGTTGGCATCTATGTGCCATGCTTCAAACTTATTCTCACATCTGCCCAAAGCCAAAGGTACCAGGACACCGCCCCCTTGGTATTTATTTCTGATTCCTAGAAGTACCCAGGCACTGTACAAGGAGTAAAGGACAAATAAATCCCAACGGGAGGAGGGTGCTCTCTTACATCGATCGTCTCTGCTTTTCTTGAACCACAAGAAGATGTAGCTGGCTTTCAGCTTCTCTTCAGCAAACTCCAGCAGACTGGTGAGGCTGCAGCAGAGGGAGGAGGGAGGGAGAGATGACGCAATGACACCCAGCCAGCTTTACATAAATGTTATATAACAATGCAGAGGTGAACTGCAGCCTTCTCCTGAATTAGCCCCAAGCTTTGCACCTCTGAGGGGTGTTATTGGAACGCTGTGTGCAGTTTCAGTGCAATAACAAGGCAAATAATCCCATATCTATGCTGCTTTACTGACATTCTGTGGTATTCACCTGGTACACCTTATGCGAGGGAAGTCCAGAACTATGGTAATTCTTGTCTTTGTAGAAAATTGATGACATACGCTCCCTTTGTGCACTTTGTAAATGTTAGGCTCAGAGGCTGCTGTGCACCTACCTCTCTTTGCTGCCCTCTGGGAGTGAGCCCTCTGGGATCTCCAAGAAGAGGCTGTTGGAGGAGAACACCGTCTCCCAGCAGGCCGTGCGGCGCTCACTCAGCTGGTACTGGAAGTGCAGGACAGGGGGCGTGCCGTTCACAGGTGCGCTCTGTGTCACCGTCAGCCTGTTGTCCTGGGAGAGAGAGGATTAGCAGAGGATTTATGACTTGCAGCTTTCACAGTGACAGTGACCTTCACGTTGTCTGTTCTCTCACAGAGAACACAGATCTGCGCAGTGCCATTTCCTCCATCTTGCCCTGAAGCACAAAGCCTGTGAAAAACTAGATGGTATAGTGGGTCTACTGATTGTAAATTCTGTCCGGCCAACAAATTTACAATTAGTAGACCCACTATACAATTAGTAGGCCTACTGGGGTTCTTCCCCTTCTGAGGGAGCTGGTACACAATCAAGACCCGCATAACAGCATTCAACACATTCAAGACCCCAGGCAGGTTGTCCCTCAGACCTCTGGATGTCTACATCACTGAACGGCAGGTTCCTCTTGGCCACAGGTCACATGTCTGGGCCCATTCACTTGTAGGTATGAGGACTGTTTACCCTCAACCTCATGACCAGGTGCACTCAGAATGCAAAAAGCAAATGAGTCCAGACATCTTATATTCTGAGAGGGGCTGCTGAATGGATTCAGTGGCCAGTGAACTCTGGCTGGGCAAATGTTTGCTAAAAATAATAAGGCAATATTTGCACACTAGGCAATGACCTACATTTCTCTGTGTGATTGAAAACAGATAGTGCATTTGTTCCTCTGTAAAACAGTAATGAGCAGACTGCTTAACATGCACCAATTTCTGTGATGTTAATGATTTTATACGATCACAAATGTTCCATGATGCATTTTTTTACTACTGGTCCAGAAGAAATCGCCTCTTTTGCAGTATAGCAGTCAGGATTGTTGCCATTTAACTCATACCACTGTGTTCTGTGCCAGTTAAAAACTGTGCACTATTTAGAACAGATGAGAAATTGCAATGTATACAAATGCATTTGTACCATAAACAAGCTGTGTGAGCAAAGCAAGGTTATTTAGCAGAATTATTTACTTTTGCTCAAAGAGATTTCCAGTCTTTCTAAAACCACAACATGACGATCTGAAATTTACAACTGCAGTAACCGTTCCGGTCAGTAACTTACACTGTACAAGGTTCTCCTTCAGGTGGTCGTCCACTGACCCTTACATGTAGTGTAGTTTGTCAAGTCAGGTTATGGTTTATTAATGCATTTGTTTCACAGGGACAGTGCTCAATAAATATATTGTGCCAGATATATCTATAAGCTAATTTACATCTGTAGTCCCTTGGCAGGAGGCCACAGGTTAATATTAGGCATGTGGAGAGTTGGGGTTACGGTTAGACATGTGGAGGGTTAGGGGTAGTGTTAGACATGTGGAGGGTTAGGGGTAGTGTTAGACATGTGGAGGGTTAGGGGTAGTGTTAGACATGTGGAGGGTTAGGGGTAGTGTTAGACATGTGGAGGGTTAGGGGTTACTGTTAGGCATGTGGAGGGTTAGGGTTAGTGTTAGGCATGTGGAGGGTTAGGGGTATATATTTGGAGACAGCAGGCTCACCTTGTGTAGCAGTACGTTGAGAGAGTGATCCCTGCCAATCCCTCGCCCACCCGGGATCTTCAGTTGTGGGTGAGGGACATCAGGAGCACCACAGAGGCCCTGGGGCGCTGTGTCTGGAGCACTGGAGCTTGGAGCCCATTAACGAGGTACTGCAGGGGAGAGCACAGGGACAGCGTGAGAGAGCGCACTGGGACTTCCACACCAATGATGCAAACACACAGCCCACAACTGCGCCTTGTGCTTAAGTAAACGCCTACAGGAGCCTACAGGCTGGCTGCTGATGTCACTTGTGCTCGTCTCCAGTGGATACATTTTAGTTATGCCAAATTAATCAGGATTCATATAGCCACATTTTTCCTGTCCTGCTGTAAAGCAATGCGTCACGACAGCCACTTCCACGAACAGTAGCATAAGATATTGAAACCCAATCAACCAATACAATGATACTGTTGGATATGTATTGGGATTTTTACAATTGATTTCAGCCAACGGAAATGCACTAAAAGCACTGGCTGCAGTGAGGAGAATATTATTATGCAATCAGCTGCATGAAGCCCCAGCACAGGGAAGGTGAAGTTAAGGGTAAGACCTGAACTCTTCTGCTGCGTGTGACAGCATGATGACACTTCAGCCCTTAATCCCAGCTCCACAAATAGCCTCCTCCACTCTCCGCCTCTCCAGCAGCACCTCCGCTTCCAGAGGCCTGGCTCAGGCACACCTTTCAGCACAGAGCCCAGATCTGTTCAGCTCTTTAAACGGATAATGGTGCTGGGATTAGGGTCGGGAGGCTGACCCACCTAACCTTTTCATTCTTCCTGAAGAGTCCAGTGTCCATGAATGGCTGGGGCGTGTGGCTGGCAGAACTCATGATGCAGCACTCCACACTGAAGCTGCTCACTAATCAGCCTTTTTTAAATCATTTTTTATTCTACATCTGTCACAAGGTGACCGTTAGTCAACAGTCACCAAACTGGGTCTGAATGAACCCCCAATCACCTGTTAAGAGGCCAGCATGTGGCCCACTGCTGTCACTGAGTGGCACCTCATTCATCTCACCCAGACAGGGCACTGTGCCCTACAGCTCCACAGCCAGCTAAAGCCAGACCACATTAACCTTGGCATGCCGAGAACGCAAGACCAGACGAAAGCTAATAACTTGCGAAACTCTTAACATTAGAGGAGCACTTCGGAGGAATGGAACCATGTAACCAGTAGCAGAACACCTTAAAATGTTCTGCCGACTGCATTTCATTTTAAGTGCCAATTCTGATTAGTAATTGTGGTAGATGGTCCCTGAAATAAATACAAAATTAAAATGGGAAGGACTGAGAATCTGAAAGCTGGCTGGTGTTGGTATGAACCACAAACAAGCACATGATTCTCCCCTTTCTGTAAACACGTCTGCAAATAGCCTGGAGGCTGGGAACGTGTTCGCCTGGGTTTTCAGTTACAGTGCAATGTTTCAGACCAGTAATAACCGCCCCTCGAATTGGGTGTGCAAACACATTTGTTGTGTCTATTCAGAAGAATTCAAACTGCTGTTTGGCTCAGGCCAGTCTGCCAAGCTGCTTTGTATTTTTGACATTCTTGCATCAGGTTCAGCCACCTGCAATTAATGCAGGACTGCCAGCCATATGAGAATAGCTGCTGCATTTAGTGATGTACCTTGGACAGACAAAGGGTTTGGTTTTAACAATCATTTTAATAATTCCAGCTAGAATAGAAGGCCACAGTAACCAAATACCTAGCCATGCTAATCTCAGCTGCTTGGCAACAAATGCCAAAACCATGGAGATGTGTGAATGGCTGCAACAAACAATTACTGCTGTGCCTTGCCATAATTTGGCATGTTCCAACTTGCCGTCTCCCTGTCTGGTGCCATTCAATCTAGTAAATATGGGAGTATCCTTTTCACAATCGGCAGTGGTTTTGCATTCAGAAGCAAACTGCTTCAGGTGCACTTTTCCATTTGCATAGCATCCAAAAACAATCGCACAGTTCCTAGCCGGAGCATATTGAGGACATGGCGTGGACAAATTTAATCTAGAAGACTGAATCTAAATCTGTTACTCTTTAAACCAAGACAGAATCGCTGCCAGTCCTTTTACGTTTTCCCTGAGGTGGAAAGTAGGTCTGTTCATGACTGAAATGCTAGCTTGTTTTGAAAGGCAACACCATTGCCCTCTGACATTCAGCCATCCCCTGGTGTGCCTCATCTTGGAGGGAGATGCACAGCGCGTCTGTTTCATAGGTCATGGTCACACCAAGGTTCAAGCCCCAAAAAAAAAAGGAACAGGGTCCGGAATCTAGAGAGTAGCGGCGCCCGCATATGTCCATGAGGGTGATAGCTCGCTCAGGGCACATGCTTAAGCCATAGTAGGAAAAAACAAAAAAAACAAAAACAATTTGTTGACCCACTATACCATCTACTGTTTCAAGCTGCAATTCCACAGACCTATCAATAATGCCTAGATGCATCTGCTAACTAGAGAAAGAATGTATGCAATGCAATACTGGCCTTGCACTGCTCAAACTGCAGGTCCCACCTTTGACTTAACTAGGCCATTGCATGCAGTGGCTTTGTCTCGACAGGTCGGTTACATAACACGCAAGGGTCAGGAGGTGATCGTTTTATCTGATGGGGGAAGTATACATTGCCATGCCTGGGAGTCATAGACCACGGCAGACCTATGCATGCCAAGTGAATTAGGGTCAGGAACATTTATTAACTGTCGAATCAAATCAATATGTGCATTCAACCCGATTTTACTACAAGAGCATTAATGAGATGGATACTCCACTCAGTGCAGCAGTTAATAATGCAGTCAAGGTGACCTTGTGAACCTGATATCCCATACTTCACATATGGCAGACTCATGCATTCACTCGCGTCATCTTTCAGTGTTTTTTAAACTTTTATGACCCTATTAAACTGAGCAAAAGGTAATCAGGGCTGTACACACTTCACCAGTAACTGCATCCCATAGTCAACGTACGTAGACCAGACAATTTGGGCAAGACTAAGCAGAAATCCACTGGCATTAAAAAAAAAAAAATCTATTATTTCCGTCTCACTCAGCATCATTTGATGAAGCAGCTTTGCTCCAAAACATGTTGGCAGTTAGCTTCTGTGTAGCCTTTTTTTTCCCTTTTTGTAAAATAAACCAACGGACTTCTGTTCTGTGTGCTGGTACCTTTTATTCAATCTTGAGAAAGGATTACTTTCACATGCACGAAGACAGCAGCGTGTGGACCACTTTTTAAACCACTTTTTAGGTTCGTCAATATAGAACCTGGATAATCCTTTTGTACTATAATGAATGGAAAATATTTAGCCATTGAAGTGCATATTCAGCCGATATTTTCCATGTATTCGAAATATTTAGTCTTATTTTAAGGAGCACGTGCTCCGATATTGAAGATTAACAAGTAAATAAATCCTTATGCAAGCCTTAGGAAAATTCGACTTGTACTAATCGTGTGAGTCTTATCTAATGGTTGTTTGTTGGGAACAGCTGGCAGTACCTGCAAACACCCGGGACATGCAGGCGATGGGAACACAACCTGCATTGTGCGTGGAAAAGGTCTGACAGACCCAGAAGACCAATTCCTCTGTTTGAACAATCTTGTTCTTGTTCATGTTTTGGAAATACACTGGTATTTATGCGGTATTATTTGATGAGGCTATTGTCACAGAGGTTTACATGCATTTAGAACGAAGACAAATGTAAAAGCTCATCCATCTAAGGTATAAAGTTGTATTAACATTGGCTTGCAATATCAAAGCATCAATCATAATTTTACAGGGCGAGAGCTAGTTTGACAGCATTCTGACATTGTAAATTACAGTGAAGGTGTGATACGGAAGCATATTTGTGCTTTGTAAGTAAGCATAAACATGTTATCAGAGCGCATATTATTCAGGATATAGCTACAAATGGAGAATTACGCAACGATTGCATCAAGAGAATTCTCTCCTTCGTACCCTGTTGTGACAACAGAGCTTCCCCTTGAGAGCAACTTGTTGCAAAGCCGATTTTAAATTAATGCTAACGTTAGTTATTTAGTCTAGTCTGGCCAACTTGTCGATAATCACACTGTTATGCCATCATAACTAGCCATTTTAATGTATTGTTATGCGCTCGATCTGCTAAGCTGGTGTAT
Organism: Conger conger; assembly: GCF_963514075.1. NCBI lineage: Eukaryota > Metazoa > Chordata > Actinopteri > Anguilliformes > Congridae > Conger > Conger conger. The sequence continues at coordinate 21,737,526 of NC_083774.1, forward strand.
ATTTGCGGGAAGCTGGCGAGCTAGCTAGCAACTAGAACTATAGTAGCATAAGAATCGGAAATGTTTTCACACATTTGACACCCGCCGTGCGATTATCGTTAGCTAGCCAGCTAGATTAGCTGTGTCGATAGTATTACTAGTAAGTGTTAGTCCAAGGTAAATTAGCTAGTTTCCAATGAAGTTGAAGCTAAACACATAGCGAAAATACGAGTGACTGTTAACGGTCAAATTACTGGAGAATATCTAATGTAGACTGGTTGTATTGCCAATCAGAAAAATTACTTAAGACATATAAACTTGCTTTGTGGAAGTTTGTAACGTAGACTCAGTGTTCGGAAAACACCAAGTTACCTAACGATGTTCCGAACAGTGAAACGTTCATGAGGAATAAATAAGGAATCACTTCCAGATCGTGTGTTTGTAACGTTAGTTTCGTTTATGCATGTTAACGTTAACTGACTAACAGTTAGCCAACTTTTAATTCGCTAGCCTTTACCGTAGCTAAACACCGTAAAATCAGTTAGTTAGACAGGCAAATTTAGCCAGCTATCCAAAACTAAGAACAACAACCATCTCAAAAACTCAGCGTGTAAAACATGTCAACATTAGCTCGCGGATGTTGTGCCTTGTTGACACTGAGCTAGGCTAGCGCTAGTTAGCCAAGTTTACGTCTAAGTTGCTAGCTATAAATTACTCACTGTGTTGCCAAGTAGCTACGTTAAGGTTAGTGGACATGTGTGGCATCTTTTCGGTAAGCCAGGCAGCTAGTTTAAGAGTGACAATTTGTCCAATACTGCACACTACTAACGACGAGTAGCTAACGTTAGTTTCAGCTAGTTGCAAATTAGCGAACATAGTTGGTTAACGGGTTCGGGAACTCAAAGTTAAAGCAAAACCGGTTACGAGGCTGGAAGTAAGATTTTCAACGGAGTTGCCTTCAAACTCTAACTGATATGAAATTAAAGTAAAGAATCAGACTAACACATTAGACTAAATAGCAACTGAATGTCTTATTAGCTTCTGGTGAAGGTCTGCAAAAGAGAATGGCCATGCCTACCTTTCTTCGGTATTTAGCATGTTCAATTCTGGCAAATCAAAAAATGTATTGTATCCTCTCTGACAACCAAAGCAATGACTATTTAATAATAGCTCCACAGAACAGTTCACCATCCGTGGATGTCCAAAGTGGGAGAAAAAAATCACCGGGCTCTAGCTAGCTATATGTAGGTGCCAACTTGGAGAAGAAAAAAATCTTAGCTCTTGGTTTCGTTTCCACAGCCAGGCAAGGGTTCCAGTTTGCTGAAAAGCAAAGGTTATTTAAATACCTTGTCCAAAGACTCATGGGTAATATCTAAACAGGAAATCGCGTAACTGTGACGCATGTCAGGTATCAAAATAGTTTCTTATTATATATCTCATTTTTTCAGGAATTACGATCGCATTTCAAAGGCTAAAACAGGTATTTAATTTCTGAATTGTAATATTTGGACCTATTCATTTTATCTTTGGTGAAAGACTGAGTACACTCCCCTCCTTTCTGTACAAAACAAAAAACACGCCCATATATGCCTCTGGGAAATGTATTTTTTAGAGCGGGAGTTATGTCATGTGCCTTTTTGTTAATATGCATGTGGAATTGGTATAAAAATATCGATACATCCTGTGCCACAACATTAATTGAAACATGCTTTTCTGTCAATGTAGACGCAAGTAGTACGATTTTAGGATCATTTATATGGAACTGTATGTAATATATGCTTCGTAAATTATATGATTTACTCATTGAATCTGGTAAAATTATGTATTCTGAAAGTATTTTTCTTTGGATCATTTTGGAAACCTACAAAAGACTACAAGTGAATAATAATAAAAACTTATTGTGCACCTCCGAACCACATGTCATTTCTGGTCTTTAATACAGAGCAGATTATTTAAGAGGCTTGCCTTGGTTCCTTATTATGGTACCTAGCTTAAAAATGTCTTGGTGCTGGTCATTTTTAGTGTATGGTCCAGTTTAGAGCACGTTTATGTAAGCAAATGGATGGAAAACTGACTGCCAAGTGGATTAATAGATTCGTAATAAGACACCATGTTTTCCATTGATTCTGGTATCAAAGTGAGTGGAAATAATTTACCTGAGAACGGAAGCAGATCTAAACATTTCTTAATGCCTATCCTTTATCCAGTCCAGATGCACAACTGCTCTCCTTATATACATGCGTGACAACTTTTATGACAAACTATTCTAATCAAAATAAATGCAAATTCATCTTTGTTTGGTTTGCCAAATTTACCAGAGCCATTTCACTGCAAATTTGTTGAAAAGAGGCATGAAGAGTTATTATGGTCATATGGATACCTACAGTAAACGCATATGCTGTTTACTTGCTGAAATCAATTAAGCAAAATCAAATTTCTTATATCACTCATTAATGATTTAAAATACAGTAAGTGTTTTTACCATCACAAATGAAATGTATGAATGTATACAGTATGTGAAATAGAAAGTAATGAGAGAACGTTCTCTTTTACCGATAATCTTAACCATTTTTTTGTAAACATTTTTTCCAATAGACTTCCATATACGCAGCCTGTCAAAAGATTACCAGCAACAATGCAGTTCACATACAAGGGCATGATTCTGGTCATGGACTTGTGACTACAGCTTGCATGTGCCAGTTGCATAATTATCCCTGGCATGCAGTGTTCAGCTGGATGTTTGCAAAGTGAAAAGAAATGTAAGTTGGCTGCATACAAAGAGTATTTGTGCTAATGTCACACCCTCCGCTCCTTTGACCTTCTAGTGATGGGATAGGCCCACAATTATGGTGGTGAAAAGAACATTAGTATTACATAAAGTAAGGCCTATTGTTGGACTATTTTTATTCAGTGTTTTATGCTTTCAGGTTCTCACTTGGAAAAAAAATGATCTATGCACACATATATGAACACATTCTGTCTATTGATCAGAGCTTGAACCCCTGGATTAATTCTTAAAAAAACAAAACATCTCACTCACTACTAATCCTTTCTCTCTTCCATGATCTGAGACGGGTCTTTGCAGGCTCTATACTATTCAGTAGACATTTGTTGATGTGGAAACACATGCAAAGACCAACTTTATTTGGCAAGTTTTGACCATAACAGTCACTTGTGCTGTTGAACTCTGTGTCACCTTGTTCGATATGAACAGTGGAACGGTGTCTGTTCCATTGCTCAAGAAGTAAGGAGATAGCAAAAACAATGCAGGAGGTTTGGCCGTCTCCATGGGGATAAAATATTCAAGAGCACTGGGCAGAGAACAAAGCATGGAAAATTAGACTAAAGGAGGCTGCCTCCGATTACCAGACGGTGAGTGTAGATAAGAGAAAAACGCTAATCAGAGTTGCAGCATCCCGATGAAAGCTCTTCTCTCCCATGGGGGAGTGGAACTTGGGATAATTGATGGGAAACTCATACGATCTCTGCGTACAGTGCCCCCCCCCCCCCCCCCCCCGTGTATGTTTTCATGCTGTTAGCTGATACTGAGAGTGATTTGAAGCCAGGTTGTCTGAATTGGCCTCTTGGTGAGAGGCTTCACCTCTGGTTTATATTCTCTGGACCGGCTCCTTGATCTAATTAAAGGGTCCATTGTATCTGTTCCTTTCTGGCACCCTCTCTCATTCAGGAAGTGTGTATTTACTGTCAGGTAATTATAATAAACACACATGAGGATGGGCTTGTTGAAAATGTTCTGATTGTCTTGATTGTGTAGCCAGATGGCAAACAGTGGAGTGCAGAAGCGCAGCATAATGATTAGGGAACTGGGCTTGCAAGTCCATTTATCGGTTTAACTCCCGAGTGGGGCAGTCTTTTACCCTTTGGTGTGGTACTTAAACTGAACGGCTTCAGCGTATATCCAGCTGTATAAACGGATTATACTGTATGTAAGTATTTAATCTGTATAAGTCACTTTGGATAATGACTTAATGTAATGAAACCCAGTAGTGTGTGTGTTTAAGCCATGTTTTGCTATGTTAAGAGCTGGACTCAACCACCTGCTAATGTGTATGATGGTGAGGCCCAAACCTGTTAGAGTAACACAATTTATCAGCTGAAGAGTCTCAGAGATTTTAGCTTTGATTAGCCCTTTCCCTTTATGCATAATCTCACTTAATTCATTTTCCATCATATATATATATGTATATATATGTATATATATATATATATATATATATATATAGTTTGATTGATAGATAGATAGATGGATAGATACGTTATTCATCCTGAGGGAAATTTTAGGCATTCAGTAGCTTATACATACACATATATACACACATATCTCAGTTTGTATACACTAAGAAGGAATATAGAAGGCTGGTATAGAACAGCTTGCAATTGTTTTAGATTTTACTCCAAACACTGACCATCAAATATGAATGAATGTACTGGATCTCATATTCCTGTCTACTGCATGATGACATTGCCATTTCAGGAAAAAAAGTTTTTGTTTCTTTGAATCAATTTTCTTGCTAACTGCACCCCTGGCAAATAAAACAGACAACCAATATTATTCATCGGGAGGAGATGGCTTTGTGCTAAAGAGCATAATATACAATACAATCAGTCAAAGGGTCAAAGTTTCATTTTCTTTTGGAGTCTCGAAAAACGTTCCTTTTTTATGGCCGTCTAGTAGTACTGCGCTGGATGTGCTACTGCAGTGCAGCTCTGGTGCTACTCAACAAGCTTTGACGTCAGAGGGTGGTGTGAGGTGTAGGGTACTGTCATGAGACACGGCAGGGTTGAGAGCTGCAGGCTGGTGGCTCGCATGCCATTTCATCAATGGCATTTTGTGACGGAAGTGGCTCCTGAACTGTCCTGTCCTCACCGGAGCAAAATGTTCTGAATAAGCCGATTGTCTCAGTGTAATACCACAGCAGTCCTGTCCTGGAACATTAATGTAATGTATTAACATCAAGAATGAGTTAATAAATATACAATCTTCCTGGCCTCATTTTTGGGCAGGACAATTGACCTGAATTGCTGTGGCATCTATTACCAATGCCATATAAAAATGAGCTGTGAAAGATTGTCTGGAAATGTTTATCTGCTAAGGAATGAAAGCAATAAACTATTTAACCTGTGACTGCCAATATGACTGGGCATCTTCATTATTTATTTTTTTATATATTGAGCCTAATGATGAAGCTATCAAAAGCCCTGGTTTCTCATGAGAAAATATAATTTACTGTGTACCATAAAGGAAAACTCTGAGTCAATTTTATGAATATTAATACATTTTATTCATGATTGGACAGAAACTTTGCCCCTATTCGCCTTGTAAACCGTCCTTTTCTGGGTGTTGCTGGTGCTAAATGCATCTAAATCACATGGAAGGTGGAATGATGACTGTCCCAGTGCCTTTGCATATAGTTGGCCATAGCATCACCCAGGAAGGGAGAGCTTGAGTGTGATTTCTGCCTGGCTTATACAAAGCTGCATACAAAGCATAGTCCTACCATGCAGCCACTGCACATTTTTGAATCTCCTGCAATGACATTTTTCCCTTTTGAAATATGGTGATTTGGTGGCACAAGTTCTGTCATTGCTGAGCTGTGCTTACACAGTGACATGGCTCAGCGACATGGCTCAGGCAGTAAGAGCAGTCGTCTGGCAGTCGGAGGGTTGCCGGTTCGATCCCCCGCCCGGGCTGTGTCGAAGTGTCCCTGAGCATGACACCTAACCCCGAAATGCTCCTGACGAGCTGGTTGATGCCTTGTATGGCAGCCAATTGCCGTCGGTGTGTGAGTGTGTGTATGAATGGGTGAATGAGAACCATCAATTGTACAGCGCTTTGGATAAAGGCGCTAAATAAATGCCAACCATTTACACACATTCCCTGTGTCTTTGTTCAGGAAAGGCCCTTATTCGTAACACCAATACCACTCCATGGCTCTATGTTTCATAGCTTCACCCCCTGCCAACCACTGACTCCCCCACCCCTACTATTCCTCGATCAAAGACAGAAGTTTCAGTAAAAAGACTCTACACCTGATGGTATCAGGCATGAGGCCAAGCAAATTGCACCCTCTGTAATCTGTGCTATTGTCTTGGTGCTTCTATTGCACTTCAGGCAGTGCACTCTGGGAGATTTGAGGAATGCCTCATCAGTCACTGGTACCTGTTTGCAGTATCGTCTTACACTGGAGTTCACTGACACCCGGATCACTCTCAGCTACCCCACACCGCCTGCATATTGCTGATAGGGCCACCGCAGGTGTCACTGGACGCGTGGATCATTTGTGCAGGTAATTGCAGGATTAGTTCAGTGAACTGATACCTGGGACAAAGTGTTCTGTCTTGACAGGTGCAGTAAGCTTTGGCAGCAAGCACACCAAAAGAGATTATGCACCTCAGCTATGAGAGACCATAAAGAGTTGAAGAGCTCATGACCCTTTCCTTATCAGGTACCTGAAAGTGTACTCGGAATGATGACATGGGGAATACTCAGATGGAACATGTTTCACCCCAAGTGTGATCATGAAATTACAAATGGCTGATTTTAACTCTGCCTGGCAGAGTCCCAGGAGAGCTTTCCTACATGTTGTTTTCACTACAAAACTGAAGTAAATATATAAACACTATAATAATTTTTTAAAACCAGTGCAGTAATCTTAATGCCAATAGTAGTTACAGCTATAGATTTACTCATTGTAATACAAAGAAGTCATTCTCATCGATGCTGAAGCTCTAATATTTTTCTTATTTTTTCAGTAATGCAGTAATCAGTGAGTGTCTCCCAACGGTATCTTTTGAATGTGTTTGTGAGTCCTAAAGATAATGTTTTTTGTTCTTTGCGTTCTGACAAACATCATGCTCTGCGGTGGGGGGATAAATTACATTTCCTTCCTCCAATCACTCTGGCTCACCATCTGGAACTATCATGGACTCTTTTATTAACTCAAACTTCTGCCCGCCTTTGTCATCTAAACCTCTTGGAACCTGAGGCAAAAGAAACCAAGGTCACTTACTGCATTTTTTTATTCCAGACCATGTGAACTGAAGAATGACTGCCCTGAGACCTCAGAGTTCAACATTTCCCAGCGCAATCTGCAGATATTTACGTAGAGTTTATGGGGGAAAATACCAACACAATGACCATCTATCAAATAAGTCTCTAAAAATACAGAGGGACAACTTGAAAGCCGCTTGTTGCGATGTAGACTGTTTGTTTGTCCAGAATTAGCCCTCTGTGAATGGACTTTGGCAACATCCTGCTTTTGGTGAAGGCCACGTCCTCCTTGCTCTGCTGAGGTGGGGGAAGTGTAAGGGGTCATGGGAAGCAGTGCACTGTGGATGCAGCCCTGAGTGCTGGAGCAAGCCTAAAAAAAAAAAAACACACATCCCATGCTCAGCGGAAAGAGTGCGCGGAAGCAGCAGAACAATGTTGGGCTGAAAATGTCACACAGTCACAAACCGGCGCAGAGCGAGCTGCTGGTGGGACCCTGGCCCGTGCTTCTGCCAGGTCTGTGGTGCGTCGAATTCCATTGAAAAAGCCCCAGTTCCCAGTGGAGTGTAGCAGTATTTCCCACGATGCACGTCTGTCTATTTACATTTTGCCAAGCTTATTCATTTCCTCTGACTGGACAAAAGATAATGAAAATGCCATGTGGAATTATTTAGCATTTCTTCATGAATATACAATATCTTTTTCTAGGTCAGATTTTTATTGATCGGACCTGCCTCATCCATTTGAAGCCCTCTTTCATATCGATGTAATGGTTTTGGCATTGTTTTAATTGTGATATGATTCATAGCCATGCATTCAGTATTACCACGGCTCTTTGGCCAGTGATACAAAAGCTGTCTGAAATGGGAAATGGATGTCATATTATTGCCTTTCAAATACTGGCAAGGTGACTGACTGAGCTTTGAATTAAATTACAAAGTAGTACAATAACAAAATAAACCCCAGGGAAAGAATTTCTGTCGACATACCAGGGATTTATGGGTCAGTCATACAAAGGTCATTGACATGGGATGTGCTTGGCCTGTCCAAACAAACACTTTACCTTGTTTATTTCAAATATTGTCTTGAATGCTTTTCCATAACCCTCCATTTATATACAATGTTTTATATTATTTGTCAGGAAACTGATATTTCCCATGGTTCTTTAAATATGTATCAGTTTGTTGTTACTGGTTTCAGGGATTTGGAGAATATTTTTATCCACATACTGTGTCACTGATAGAATCTGTTTGAGCACTCATCCTTCAGCTGATCCCTGCTGAGACACCTTGAAACTGGGAAATAAACACTGCCACGTGTCCCAGAATCCTCAGCATCTATTCAGCAAAGTGCTTTGTTTATTTATTTATTTATTTTTTTGTTTGCCCTTTAATGAATTTATATCATACTTTGTGATGAAGATCATTTTGAGTAAAATAGTGAAATTTACATGGTATGTATGGTTACCATGAAACACATTTACTGCTCATTGCTTGCTTTCAGTGATGGTAATCATAGGTAGTGTGTGTAGGTAATAATGTTTCCCAAATGTAATAGATAATGGGAAATTAATTCATTTAATAGCAGTATGTTTGGCCAAAGGATACTAATATAACCAAGGCTTGTTCAGTCCTAGTTGGATTGGCTTGCTTAGCAAATTCTTGCTGTGTGAGAGAATGGAAATATTTGACTCTGCCAGAGAAACCTGCTTCTGCCTGGGAATAATATTCTCTCATAAGGGGGTCATTCTAGATGTTTTTGATCTCCCTAACTGCCCTCTATTTATCCTCTCTATTTTGAGTTTTGACATTTCACATCTTTAATACATAGTGCAATTGCTTTTGGAATGCTGTAGGATATAGCCAAAGTAATTAGATTCTGAATGGCCTTCCGTTCCTTTACATATTCTCTTTGTTTTCAGAGTTTCCCGTAATTCAACATGGTAAGCTTGTGACTGGTTGAACATTTTAGCAGTGTGTTGTTATTCCTCCTGTTGCCTTAATCTCTGTGGTTTTCTGACAATGCCCCCTCTGGAAGCTATGCCAGATATGTCCGGCATGGTGTGATCTTCCCAACAATGCCATGAGTTGTAGAATAACACTGTACTAGGGAATGAGGTGGGCGTAATCCAAATTGCCGTGGACTAAGTCAGAGTGCACAACAGGGGGTTTAGCCCAGTCCAGGCTTATGTCTACTCAGGGGAATTCTTTCCATGCTTGTACCAATTACTGCTGCACGCGTGAGTGCGCTCGTGCAAAACAGGGCCCAACTCCCGAGCTCCGCTCCCAACCAGCGTCCTGCCAGTCACCCCACAGAGCCCCATTCAAAATTTCAGGCACATTTAGGGCTTCCTGATTTTTACAAAACACATTTCTGTCCACCTGACTCCCTTTGGTGCTCCAATTTGATTTATCAAATCATTCTCTAAAGACTGGTCTGTGTCATTTATTATGTTTATTGCAGTAATGTATGCTAAATGTTAAATGTCAAAATATTTTGATTAATTTTCAATGGCTTTAAATTGAACATTTTATTGTTGGCTTGGCAAAACTGATTATATGACTCGTATTATAATTCCCACCATTAGTTTTAACAACAGTAAAAATACATCTTATTTTCATGTGAATTTTTCCTTTCAGGGCATTGAGTCAGGATTAATATGATTTCTTAAGATGAGGACTGGCCTTTAATTTGACTAAGGTCACTGCTGGTGTCATTCGTATGTGTGATTTCAGGTCAAATTTGAGTGGTTAAATTTAATTAGGTTAGTTATTGTGGCACCAGGAAGGGTATGTTGAGGTGCTGTCCAACAGGGGGCAGCACTGGCCCTACATACAAGTATGGCCACAGCAGTGATTGATTGTAATCACCATAGCTGTGGCCCGTTGTCTAATCATTGGACTGCATAAACGAGGCCTGGTTTTCAGGCTTAAAAAAAAGAAAAGAATGGCTTTTGGACTAACTGGATGGAGGTAGGGGTGTTCTATGCTGCTGCTGCTGCTGCTGCTACTACTACTACTACTACTACTGCTGCTGCTGCTGCTGCTGCTGCTACTACTGCTACTACTACTGCTGCTACTACTACTACTTGGTTTTTCAAACTTTTTCCTGCCTAAATGACAGTAAGCTAATCCTTATTTTGACTTCTTGTGTCTGTTCACCATGTGATGCCGAGCCCTTCTCCAGCCTGTTCAGTGGCTGGTCAGTGACACCTTATACAGTACATGTGCACTTGCTTAAAATACTCTGTCACAAGCTTAACATATGGCAAGGATACAAGTAATATAGATTTAGATTCTATTTATCAAGAATAGAGAAACAGCTCCACGCATATAAACAATGGCTACTGACAGTATATGCTCTCAGTGTACATTAAATGAATGGCAAGTAGTTTGGCACTATTTGCTTGTTTGCTTGTCTATCTGTTTGAGTATCAGTGGCACCTGCAGTGCTAAATCTAATGTCCTTCAACAATAACTGATTAATAATGAAATAATAAATTCGTAAATTGATGAGAATCCCTGTTCTCTATCCAAGGACTGTTCACATATGTCTTGCCTTTGATTGAGCACCCCACACCTCTGTACTATTCTTACAGCTGTGTGAATGTTATTGTGCGAACACCAACCTTCTGGGTCCCAGTCATGCGCCAATGCTACGGGCTGCTCTATTTTAGCAGTGCACTGTTACAAAAATGGAATGGGGAAAAAAGCACATAAAAGGAGTTGCATAACACTTGACCATTTCTAATAGGAGATGCAGGATGCGGAGGAGAGCAGCAATGCAGGGTGCATAAAAGGTTTATGAGAGTCAGGGCCACTCTGCTGTAGCTGGTATGGTGGACATTAGTGTTTCAGAAAGGGAGAAAAAAGTACAGGCAGATGGTGAGTGAGTATGTGTGCAAGTGAGTGCTGAACAGCATGTGCACCGGATGCCTCCTTCTGAAGGAAGCCTTTACAGTCACAGAACAGGGAGAGGTGAGAGAGGAGTACGTGACTTCCAGCCTCTTGCTGTAGTCATCTATTTCCTCCATTTCCCAAAGGCCCAGAGGTTATTTTTTTCAGTACGCCCTGTACACATGCAAATCATCTCACTCTGCCTTACTGACTAGCACACTTGCACTATGCACACTTTTACATAACTTAACTCCTGGTGTAAAACCCTATCAGCTCCCTTTGCTGAATGAAAGCAATGTTTGTGTTTATGGACATGTTATTGGTTCTGTTTCTGCTGCATGTCAAGGACATGCTGAAGTGAAATTGATAAGAATTGATTTTAAAAAAGAGCCAAGTTTCTGTTTCTTTCTGAACTCAAAAGAGGATGAGGAAGAGGTAAACCGAAAATAGACACACGGCTGCCACACCTCAAATAGAAACCAAGCTATTTAAATACTGCCTTGAGAATCCCCATCACCCACGCTTAAAATACTGCGTTGAATTCCTAAGGCCCTTCTAATTTTTATTTCAAAAGTTAGCCAGCCAATTTGGAGAGAAATGATTTTTGACTAGCATTCAGTCTCTCCCGGAGCAGTAGATGGGACCAGGGCTGAGCTGGTGATATTATTAGATTAGAGAGCACGTGTTATTTTAAATAAAATGGGCAACAGTGAAGTCATTGGGGATGTTTACAAGACCACAAATAATGTTCCACCGTAAGCTTTTGTGAGTCTTTTAATCAGCTGTTATGTAATTATTTAGAAAGACCAGTGGCAGCAGAATGTTCTGGCGGTAGCATCTGGTTGGTGTGTGACAGGTAACTCATTAAGCGTTCGTGTAATAAAGGAGCAAGTGCCCCAAAGCACGCTGACCAGAACACAGCAGGTTAGAGAGAGTATACTGAATGCACTGTACTGTGGGGCTGCCCATTTGTAAAGTCATAAATGGTGATTGACCCCTATTTGCGCACTAGCCACTAATGGGGTATGATGTAATGGTGTTTCAAGTATCCCTTCTTGCAGTAATTGCATAAGCTGTGACACTGATGTGCACAGAGGGCTGATAATGTAATTGACACAGATGCTCAGGCTGACGTTTGGCTCGATTTGAAGGAGAAAATATTTGCCTTTGGTTTGGTAAGAGATATGGAATCAGTTGGAGCTCAAAGCAATTTGCAAGTGATTTGTTTATGATAAGTAAACTTTATTTGATAAAAAGTAATGAGAAGTTGAACAAAGAAATAATGCTCTGTTCATAACATTGAAAGGATGTGCAGGGCTTACTGGTTGTTGCCATAGGGATTTGACCAGTTTCTCAGCAGCCCCTAGACATCAACTAAGACACATTACCCAATATCCAGTGCCACGGAGCTGATCATGTGCTTCCAGTGGCATATGAAAAATGTTACTTGTCACTTTCATGTAAAAGGCTAGGCTAAGTACATACTGTACCATGCTCACTATATATTGGTGTTACTTGGCACTTCGAATCAAAATGATCATTTTGAACTTCAATATCTCATTTCTAAATCAAAAAGCCAGTTCGCAGGTCTACTACAATGGCAATGGGCTCGCCAAAGACTGATTTTTGTATTTCTATGTTGTGCCATTTCTGTGTAATGGATACCCTTAAAAATGTGCATAAAACATTAAGACTTTTTTTGTTAAAAAATAACTCAATTTAAATCCAACGGATCCCAACACAAGACCACTCGTTCTGTGGCTAATTCTAAAATATACGTGCTTTTTCTCATTTCATGACTACATTTTATACATTTGAATTGGACCTAAAAATTCAAAATTTCTATGATGAATTGGCCATAGACTTAACATGGCGAGACGCAATGCTAAGATGAATGAGGCTAATCGAAAGTTGTGAACGAACATGACTGATGCCGTTATGTTAAGCAATGTTAGCATGCAGGTAGTATCTAGCTAGATGACAATACATAGCACACAGACAGCCAAAGCGGCAAGTTGTGAAAACGTGTCCATACAGTAAAGCGAGTGCAGGCAAATAGAGACCAGCTAGGTCCGCGTACATAAACAGAAAATGTGCAGCTAAATCGCCAGCTATGTTAGTTTATTAGGCTAGTCTTAAACGAAGTAAGTTCACTAGGCTAGCCAGCTAGCTCTAGCTGCATGGAAAAAGTGTCTATGCCAACTAATTGGCAAACTAGATATCCTACAGTTGCATACAACATTATGAAATGTATTCTATATGACTATATAGGACTATATGAATAAGATCATAGCAATATACACTTTATACAATACAGAACCTATCAATTAATCACACTAGTTTAAAAATTGTTTGCTATGCGCCGAAACAGTTTGTGGGCAAGCTATATTGAAAGAGCGATACAAGATATGTGGTTCCAAATGGGAGACATTGGAAGTAAAGCATGTTTTGGAAAAGTGCAAAATAAGTATATTGCCTCTAACTTTAATATGAAAAATTGCCAATACACTTTACAGTGCACTACTATAAGATTATGAATTCTTTGAGTGGTTTGAATCAATCATTTCCTGTCTTTTGAGGCTCTCAGAAAATGCCAACATTTCACTTAAAACATATTTGTTTGTGATTAATATAGTATTAGGGTTATCCAACGGTTATCAAACTGAGAATAAATGTGCAGGGTTTGCTTTGAACAATCATGATCACAATTTCTTAACTTAATTCAAATTTTAATGAGTTATTTTTGTGATACTTTTATCCAAAGTGACTTACAGTTGATTAGACTAAGCAGAGGACAATGCCCCCTGGAGCAATGCAGGGTTAAGGGCCTTGCTCGAGGGCCAACAGCTGTGTGGATGGTAAATGGTAAATCACCCATTCATACACACACTCACACACCAACGGCAATTGGCTGCCATGCAAGACACCAACCAGCTCGTCAGGAGCATTTGGGGGTTAGGTGTCTTGCTCAGAGACACTTCGACACAGCCCAGGCAGGGGATCGAACCAGCAACCCTCCGACTGCCGGACGACTGCTCTTACTGCCTGAGCCATGTCGCCCCAGGATCTTATCGTGATTACACTGGGGCTTGAACCACCAACCTTCCGAGTCCCAGTCATTTTATAGATAAATACAGAGACGATATAATTCAAAGGAAATTATTTTTTAAGAGCGTCTGTTTAATTAAAAGCTAATATCAAGAGCAATGCCAGATGTAAGGTCTACTTCATGAAATTGTCTTTGATAACATATTCAACACATAGTATTGTGTTGTATATCAGGTTTGGAAACAAACCACAAATTGGTTCAAAGGCAATTGCGGATTCTTTGCCACCATCACCAAGTGTTTGAAGGGTTACCTCACTATTAAAATGAATAATTTGCATTCAAAATGTGCATGCTTTATGGAAACTGGGATTACTGTATTAAGTATTATTTTGTAAATTGCACTCTTTTGTAAAGTGACCACTAACACACACGCATATACTCACACACGACTCTAATAGCTGTACTGATTAACATATTCATAATTCTAATTAAACAACACAATGCTCTATGCATACTGTAGAACATATGTATATTCATCTTTACCAGTGCTGGTGTTATATTGTTTGAAAATAATTCTGAAAATATGAGAACATAATCGGTTTATGGTGACTCGGCATGGTCTCATTTTTACGGGAACAATAGCACCACCTGCTGTATAATTTTGCTTTTGTCTTTTTTTCTTTTCGCAAAAACTAAAGGAAAGCAAATGTAAAACAATGATCATGCATTTACTAAAAGCAAGCCAAAAAATACAGACTAAGTCTGAGTTCCTCAGACAGGTCATTATAGCATCTAGGGGCCCTGATGGAAAAGGCCCTTAATTTTCCGCCTTTAGTCTTAAGACAAATGGTAAATGGCAGGCATTTATATAGCGCCTTTATCCAAAGCGCTGTACAATTGATGCTTCTCCATTCACCCATTCATACACACACTCGCACACCGACGGCGATTTGCTGCCATGCAAGGCCCCGACCAGCTCGTCAGGAGCATTTGGGGGTTAGGTGTCTTGCTCAGGGACACTTCGACACAGCCCGGGTGGGGGATCGAACCAGCAACCCTCCGACTGCCAGACGACTGCTCTTACTGCCTGAACCACGTCACCCCCAAGATGGCTACATCTCAGTATTGTTGCCTTTTGTGACAATATTTGTATGTTCAAACTCTGTCTCAAGGCAGTGTCATTCGATAAGGTCAGATGCCCACACAGTATGAAAGTTCCATAGGCTATTGCGGTAAAACATTGAATCAAGATGTTACGTAATAAGATCTAAAAACAGACATTCTGGGTTTAGTTACATTCATAATATTACTGCCATGAATTACAGCTGAAAAAGACAACTACTAATCCAGTATTTCAGTTGTGGTGAGAACCAACTCTGGTGGTTCTGTCCTAAATGATTTGGGATTGAAACTGCCGTGTATCGCACACATTGATATTTAAATAAAGCAAATAGAGCAGATGGGAGCATTACAGCATAGACCCTCTCACATATCATGTTCCGTGGATAGCCTCCCATCACGTATTCAATATGGCCAAAGGATTAGAGTTCATCTGGTCTGATTCCTCCCTCACATCTGCATGGAAGCAAACTGGGATTATTTTTCTGTGCTTTTCTGTGTCACCTGCTTGCGTGCAAAAAACTGCATTAGCGTGGGCTAAAATGGTCTTAATGAAGAGGATTTTATTACTGGTCCTGGGTCCAGCAATATCAGCTGAAGTGTATGCTTACCCTCCCCAGTCAGGTGGTCTCATTGTATGAAGGCACATTACTCATTCTCTACTTGCCACCTGGACAAGGCCATTGGCTGCTTCATGCTCCAGCACCACAGGGAAGGACTCCCCAACCGTCGTCCAGTAGAGATACAGGGTGTTATTCCTTTTCACTGTTAATCATCATTTAATTGATCGACTAAAGCGGTTTATCAAACCATTATCTCAGCTTGCCTGGTTTCTTAGGTTCGGACTGGTTGGGGATTAAAAGGTGAAAATGAAAACCAGATGACCATGTGACCCTCCAGGAACAGGGTTGGGGAGCCCTGCTATAGGGCATCTTCCTCTCACACCCACAGACGCATTTATTGTCCATGCAAACACATGCAAAACATTTTTTAAAGGGGAATAGACCAAATGAATAGTCCATGCCCCCTTTCCCCCACTAGATGTCACTGTTGCCCTCAAAGTTTGAGCACAGTCTCAGAAGCTCTGAATGCCTTGGTTTTTGTTCAGGTGCAAAAGCCCATTTTCAGTGCCAAATTTGGTAGAATTTACTGTTTCTGTTCTCTTACTGAGAACACTGAACACACTTTGCTATCTTTATCTTATGAATGATTTCCTACAGGTTCCTATGAGGGGGTTGGACTATAGGCAAAACAAATCACACTCTTATCTTTGTGATGTAATCATACAGCAATAATTTAAGCAGGTGTGGGCTTGCTTAGTGCTTGGATGGAAGACCTCCTGAGAAAACTATGTTGCTGCTTGAAGTGGTGTTGTTGAGCCAGGAGGGGGCAATCTTCCCTTTAGCCAAATTAACCCCAATGCCCCAGAGCAGTGATGGTGACACTGTGCTGTAAGAGCAACTGCCTTTTAGATGAGACGTTAAACTGAGGTCCTGTCTCACAGGATCCCAGGGCACTTATCACAAAGATTAGGGGTTCCCTGTTAAAATTCCCAAGCTAGCTCTGAACCTGCCACATAATCATCCCCCTGTTTAATTGGTTAAAATAGTTATCTCCCTCTCCACCTCAGCTGATGTGGTATGAGTGTCCTGGTGCTTTGAGTGTGAGAAAATCACTATATATGTAAATGAAAATCCATTGTTATTATTATTGAAATACTGGATCATAACTAAGCTTAACTATGCTAAAGGGTTAAATGTTTTTACCCTGTGGGGTGGAGGTGTGTCTTTGTAATTTTCAAAACCATGCTCTCCACTATAATTGTTTACTACAGATCTGCCAAGGGTCAATCCAGTGCTGGAAAAAAAAGAAAAAAAAGAAAGTTAAACTTCCAGCTGTATTATAGTCGACACTGAATCTTAAGTTGCAAGGTCTTAAGTCGTAAACTGTCAGATCAGACTGAATCAGCCTCTCCCTACGTGAACACCGGGGGCTATTAATCTTCCTACAGTGAGTGAGAGGGGGAGTTTTTTCTTGACACTGGAGACGGTGGAGTCGCCCTCCCTGCCCGTGGTGCCAGATGATCGCGCGGATTGGTGCTGTTTGCGTTAGCGGTGATGCATCTGAGGGGGGAGCGCAGTTTAATCTTCTGCAGTGTAAACACCGCTCTGGAAGGCACTGGAACGTCTCCACCGTCGGAGCTGTGTGGGGTCAGTGAGAGGCCGCGGCAGGTGGTGTATATCAGCGTGGAGTTGACGTGTTTCCACTAACTTATCCAAACAGGAGACGAGCCGTGCGCTGGAGAGGCTGGCGCGGCCGCAAGAGGAGGAGGATCCCTCTCTCCCTTTTGCTGTTCTTTCTCCTTTATCCCTAGTGAATAACAGCCTCCTGACAGTGAATCCCACGTCAGAAGTTACTGTTGCGTTTCCAGGCCCCTTGATCCCAACTCTTCGGCAGGGCAGCAAAGCCCTCTTCTCAAATCACTGGAGCGAGAGCGGTGAGGGTTCACATCTCCACGGATCCGACCAGACACGTGAGAATTAAATACGCATGCCAAACTAAGCATGCGCGCTCTCACTCATAGCGCCTCCAAGTGTGTGGCAACATAGAAAAGATCCCAACCTGTTGATCAGAACGGCCGCCTTTGTTCACGTCACCAAGGTAATGCGACAACAGATAAAATAAGTTGTCTGAATGCCAATATCTTCTCAAACTGAATGTACTGTCATGTAGTGAAGGTCAGAATGCCTCGAATGAAACCACATTTGTGACGAATACAGCGGTGGGTCCGCGTAAAGGGAGGATTCTGCTGTGCTTTGTATACAGAGTATCTTCAGAAAGAAAACGTATACATTATGAGTATGTAATATAGTCACAAAAAATCATAACATTTGTGACTTAAAGGGCTTTATAGCAATTTTAAGATGAATTGCCCTCTACAGCAATATAACAGTTATTTACTGTGCCATTTCCAATATTTAAAAACAATATGTGAGGAAGGCACATTTTTAATAATATCAATCCTTCAAATCCCTCAATTCAAGCTGTGTTACTTATTGCTTTGTAAGATTTCAAGTCGTAATGTAAACATTCCTCTTGCAAGCTTAAAGGGAAACATGGTTAAAAAGTCACTTAAATGTAATGACATAGCAACAATAGAGCAAATGACCATCTTGTTTCCAAGCACATTAAAAGTGAAATCACTTGGCTGGCTAAAGGTCTGTAGCTATAATATTAGTATAATAAGTACATCAATCATTTGGGAAAAAATGTGTTTCATTGTAACCAGATATAACCATCTGGCTACCTACCAATATGTGCACAGCTCCGTAGCAAACCGAATGCTGTTCCTTGACTTATAAGGAAACTGATCTGGACAAAAATCAGACAGAAAAAAATGAAAAGTTATGTGAACCACGTGTTATAAATAAACAGGCAACTCCCCCTGCACCTCCCACCAGTTTGTGCATGTCAATGTGGGAAAGTATCTGGAGGAAAACAGGACATTTAACATCCAGTTATAAACCAAAACCCAGGTGTGTCTGAGCCGTTTTCAAGGAAGATCTATCTCTGTCTCCATAGTCTTAACTGTGCTTGCTGACCACTTTAACCTTTTATACAGAGATTCACATTTATATTTGAAACTGTTGTTGATACTTTTTCTTCATTGGTTCCACTGTCCTTACTGCTTTTATGTATTTGCTTTGTGGGTATACTGTACTGAAGTTCATACTTTTTCAACTCCCTGCACTTGGTCAGCTGGGTGTTTACTGAAGCAGCCCAAGGTAATGGCCTTGCCCAGGAGTGCAAGCGTAGTGCATTGTGTTGGATACAATATCTCAGCTCTTACTCACAGTGCTCACAGTGTCATGAGCTAACATGGACACTCCTGTAACTCTCCACATCTATGATTGTGATTGTTTTTGAACAGAATTCAGACAAACATTAATGCTTCATATATGTGAAAAACAAACACATATGCAATTGCTGGCATGCAAATATCTTCACTCCTGGTTAGCCTTTTTCTTGTAACATCACAGACACACCCATGAATAATTTGGTGCACTTTCGGGATTTTAGAGACATTTCCCAAAATATCTCATGCTTATAATACTCATGAGTATATAAACAAAGAGCAGTCAGTAATTTACAAATGCAAATATTGGCTAATCCATGAAAAATTATTCATGATGTCTAACTCATAACCCTCCCACAGGCAAGGTCAGTGATCTTGTGTAACTTTTGAAAACATAAATCCATGATGTTTTCTTTATGTTATTAACCTGCGGTGAAGAATTGTTTTGAGTCATCATGCCAGTATTGGCTTGTATTCAGTTCCAGCAGGCATATTGCTATAATTTGTCTGTAGTGTTTTCAGGATTCTGTCTTTGGACATTAAGGGGCCTTGTCTTGAAAATTGAATAACATTGAACTGTTGCTTTCAAAAATGATAGAAATAGGATCTTCTGTTTTTCAATGATTTAAGAGCACATTCAAAACTACTGTATATGGAGTCATTGAAAAATATGAATTTCCTGAATCCAATCCATTTCTATGTGTGAAGTGGTAATATTAAACTAATCTGTAACCTGGCAAATGGCATATCTTTCATCCCAAACTCCCTGAAGTGAAAAGGTTTGTAGCATGAAATACATTTTCGTTCATACACTATATAAGTATATGCATAGAGTATATAGGGCTGAAAGAACACTTAATGTACTACTAGCCTAAATAGTTACAAAGAGCAGTAGGAACATTAGTTTATCAAGTTGAAAAGCTCATTTGGAAACATTGTTTAAACCTATTCTGTTAACAATGTGAGTTTAAATTGTTGACATTTTTGATATCATGGTGTGCAAGCAGTAGTCATCTTGCTGTAGTTGTCGACTGGTGTGTAAGCACTTGGACAGGAGCAGGTTGTAGGGCATGACTCCCTCTTTCACCCTCTATTCTCAGTGAGGGGAAGTGAGTGAGTTGGATGTACACAACCAAACCCAAAAGCACAAGCTAACAACTCTGTATCAACGGTATAAATATAAATAATACTCTGATTAAGAGTATTATGAAAGTTTCAGCATAAAACCCAGAGCACCCTTCAAAATAGAAATACAACATCTAAAGGACCCACCATTTTAAGGTACTACGAGCACGTATGTACTTCCATTCTGTGGAAGTCAAATTGAGACGATAGCTGCAACTGTTTGTTATTACATTGGTTAAAATGAAACTCAACATAGTTGTGCCAGTGGTCTTACTCAATAGATCACATGACCAGGCCCTTATGAAGTCTTTCCCCCATCCACAAAAACAGAAAACAAAGATGTTTCCAGTCAGGAAGGAGAGTTTGTTGACTTATGTGGAGCCTAATAGATTCAAGGTATCAGATAACGTTAGTCTATTAAGTTTCCAATGGAAGGCCCCATGAAGTGGCTGTTTTTGTTTCTCTCGTGATCCTCTTAGGACAGAAACTGTTCCCTACCCCCCTCCCCTCCTTGACCATGCTCTGACTTGCCCAGGGTCATGACCCCACTTTAGAAAACACACTTCAGCTCATTGGTCATTCATGACTGTAACATTGAAGAAATAGAAAACTTTGAACACTATAACCGCATCTCATTTCATGCTTCAATGGAAATTAAGAAGGTTAAGAAAAGTAAAACGTTTTGGTATTATTTTCCAAGGAATATGTTTGTTGCAATTTGTTATTGATTATGATTCCCACTCTGTCATTCCCATGTAAGCTGTTTTTTTGTAGTTTGTTTAGTTTAAATAACAAATCGGATTAGATGCATCATGAATGGCTTAAATCACGGTATCAGGGCCTCTTACCAAATTGGGCCTTGTTCTGGAGCAGAGCCAGATGCAGATGGTATCTGTGAAGATTCCTGGTGCTGAGCTCTAATGGCCCTCCACAGACTGCAGGCTGTGCAGTCAGCACTGCGCTGCCTGTTCCGATTCCCATTTTTGGATGGAGGATGCTTTGCCATGAAAATAACTTTATTTTCCTTGCCAACTCTAAAAAAGTTGTTTAATTCTCAATTATATGTTGATATTTGCATATGATACCCACATTTCTTTTGTTGATCATTTTCCTTTTTTTTATTTTTTGAATTTTTGTTTAGTTTTTCTGCATCGTCTGACATCCATGAGTGAATGGCCTTTAAAATTGTTATGTGAATACATTTGTCATACTGGCCTATTCATTATTACTTGTTCTAATTAGCATGTCTCAATTTTAATTTTAAGATTAAATGAAAAAAATTGAAAGTTTTTTAATCAATCTTCCATTTTTTTTAAATCTGCTCACTGGCTTATTGATGTGTGTTCAGTTTGTGGTGAAAACACATTTTAAAATGTCCTTATCAATGTATATTACACACATTGATACAACATACAATATATTGTTTACAATTTATAGTTGTAATTTTTGCTTCATTGTTCCTTTTTCTTAAAGTTGTTAATGTGCATGGGTGCAGTATACAGTATTTAAATTTTTTACTACTTTTTTACGACTGTTCTTTCAGTAGAAATTTAATGGGAGCTGTTCTCATGCATCACCTGACCTCCAAGTTTATAAACTGCTATATCGACTTTCCCCCAGCACAGTTTTCGGGTGATACGTATCCATAGACTTCTGACATTGCTGTGCTGTCACTGCCTATCGAACCAGACTGCTACTAATTCATAAACTGAATGAGCTTTGGCTTCATACTTTAAAACCTGAGACTTACCCACTTTTCTGTTTGGTCAATTTGACAATTTAACCAACCATGTGACACCCAGGTATTTCAAACCCTGATATATATATATATATATATATATATATATATATATATATATAACCAACTCTTCATGTAAAGACAGCTTTCATCTGAAAGCCCCCCTCCCCCCTTTATGGCTGCTCCAGCCACCCTACAGTCCCTAATCTATTGGCAGGTGACCCGACCGGGTGTTCTGCCTGTGGTTCCTGGACGGTGGGTACAGTAGAGGCTCCAGACAGTGCAGCATGGTCTGCAGGTCCACAGACCGACCTCATTCTCACTTTGCAGGCCACAAAAGTCTCCCACCCAGGCCCCCTGCCTGAGCTCCCTCCCTCCCTCCATTTTTGATTAGAGGAGGGACGTTTCAGAGTGGGAGGCACCTGAATTATGCAGGGGCGAGCGTCCTCTTAAGGGGGAGGGAGAGCGGGTCAGAGCTGTAAATACAAACGCGAAGCGACAGAGCTGCGCAATGGGAAGGCGGGTATGAAATATTCATCCTGCTAAGTAGGCCTCAGCAGCGCAGGGGCAGATTAGAGGTGATGGGCGGCCGTGTAATGCGCCGGCCCCCCTGGGACCCCGCCCCCCGTAATGCACTTCACTTTGACTCTGAGACATCCTGCTTCCTCCCCCGCCGTTACTTTAACCCTGCGCCTTCTGCGGCTTCGCCCCGGGGAAGCACGTTCTCCGCACTGCCCCTCCCAGGCTCAGGGAGGAGTGCACAACCGCCCCCACGCAGGGCGCCAGCCACCGCTGCTCTTCCACACATAACTGCTCGGTATTCCACTGCGATTGCTTTTCCTTTTGTGTACTGTTTGCGCATTATTTGGCTTGTTTGTTTGTGTAGGGGACAGGTTGTTGCTGCTTAGTGTAAACCATTGATACGCGGTATGAGCGTCTTTGGAGGTTTCAGCTGTTTAATTGGAAGGGACGGTGGGACACAGTTTGTTTTTATAGTCCCTTCTCCTTCCTCACTGGTGCTAAACAGTAGATGGGTTTTGTCTGACTTGGTCTGAGTGGGAGTCATCCATCCTGTCACCCTGGTTAACAGCAGAGGGCTCTTTGTAATCAGAGACTTCATTCGATCCTGAGAAAAGAGCACATATGACAGTTGTTGCATGGATATAATCCACTATATATTTTATTTCACTTCACTTCTCTGAAATTAATGTGCTCATATTCTTCCAATGCATAAGAGTGGTGATAAATAAATAACTTAAAATAATCCAATTTGAATTTTTTACTGACTCATTTCTAATTTATACTGCCTGCCAAAGTTTTGGAACCACTGGTCAATGATCAACTTAAGGAATTTTTGTCTAGATACTCCATGTTGAGTTCTTTTTGACCTGTCTTCGCACTTTACTGCTACCGCACTTGTTAAATTATATTGCGTCTGCATTGGATAACACAAAGCATTGCGTACATCAGTAAATGTACGTATAATTTTTTTACATATCAGTAAATGTACACCCTGAGGATTGCTCTTGGGGCCTGTCATGTTTATATCAATGATCGCCCAGTGTGTATGATAATGTGTATGCCCCGAGTTCTTGCTGATGCTGATGATACTGTTCAATACGGTTATGCTGACTACAGACAGTCAGCTGCCAAGAAGTGACAACATTCTTTGCTACTCATCAAGAACACCTTGTTAATCTTAAACGTGTTATGAACATAGCAAAAACACTAGAGCGAAGAGCGAAGAAAATGTTAGCAGTTTCCAGATTTATACTTTAGAAGGTAGGCTTGCTATTATTCAGGGTCTGCCACAGATATAAATACCTGGGCAGTTGCCTAGATGAGAAACTCAACTGAGTTCAAAACTAGGCTTAACACATAGAAATAAAGTATCTTGTGCTGTTTTTTTGCATAGAGTAATTGAAGCAGTCTTTCTCTCTGTTTTGGACTATGGAGACATTTTCAGGCATGCAGACACTACTACCCATAATCCTCTGGATGTCAGATACCACTCTGCTCTAAGATTCCTTGCTGGTGATGAATATGGCACTCACCAGTGTCTGCTTTTTGAAAAGGTCTTTGAGCCATGGCAGGCTGTCTCTCTCTCTCTTTTCTGGTTTGGTTGTTTTTTTCTTTTCCTTATGTTTGATTGGGCCAGGATGTGTGTGTGTACGTGCTGTGTGTGTATACGTGTGGCCAGGCTGTGTGTGTATACGTGTGGCCAGGCTGTGTGTGTAAATGTGAGAGATCATGTGATCAAAGTGTTAGGTTAAGGGGATGTAGGAGTTTGGCCTCTTTCTTTCTTTCTTTCTTTCTTTATTTATTTGCCTGTTTTTAGGTATTTGTAATAATTTGTTTTTATTAAAGAACATCAAAAAAGTCTCTCTTTCACTCTTTCTTTCTCTCTCTATTTCACTCTTTTGCTCACTGTTGAGACACACTGTCATCTATAAAGCCCTGGCCCTTGCATTTTACAACGTCTTCATTTTTGAACTGGAGTACTGGCAGCTATCACGCACACTCACAAGACTGGATCCCCAAAACAAAGTCCAATCTAGGACAGACTGCGTTGTACTTTTATGGTCGTCGTACTTGGAATGATTTCCAAGAAACCGTTAAACTACTCCTTGCTGCCTCTTTTCTTTTCTTATGTCATTATGTCATGTCATTGTTTATTTGTGCTTACATAGTGCTTTCCGAGGCACTAAGCAGAGCTACTGGTCACTGATATATTTACCAATAAACTTCTGAGATGACATCTTGTGCATGCCACCTCTCTATATTGATAAAGTATTTGGTCATTCATTCATTCTCAATTGTACCCTCAGACAATTTAGCATGCACCTCAAATGTAAAGAAACCATATCACTCCAGGGTGTGCCTTTTAGGAGGACTGGAATATGATGTGGGATAGGGTTTGGAAAATCAAACAAACAATAAAGGAATAACATAAATGCTGCAGGATTCGAGCGGTTCCTGGGAGTCTGGCCGCTGTTGCCGGGCGGAGTCTCAGAATCAGTCAGGGAGAATAGACGAGGCTGCTGCTTCTCTTGGCCCAAGCTGATCTGGCAGTGAGGAGGACTGATACCTAATGCGCATTTTCATTTATTTTATTAAAGAATTGCAGGATTAAGGGAGTCACTCAGAGGGTCCAGAATGAAACAATGAAAGGATAAATTGCACACATGGAACTAATGTATTAATGTTGCTAAACATAGCTCCTTCAACTCCAAAGTTAAATAAAATGAAAATCTTTTGAAAATCCAGGATTTAAACATACTGGCTTCTTCTACTATTGGCATGTTGGCATTTGCAGCACACTGTGTGACCCAGTGAATTGCTTTCCAGGCTATATCTCTCAAACTCTAATCTAAATTACCACTATTGTTTGTTTGGTTAAGGGATTTGCATGACTAATTTCAGAAGTTCCTTTTAGTCAGTTCACGTGAAATGTCACAATTCTGTAATGTTTTCTGACACCAAATACCAGTCATCTGGGTTGACCTCATCCTGATCAGAAAACTGCACATTTATTTCATCATATCACCATAGAACACCATGAGTTTTTCTTCAGTTCGGTTCTTTGGTGAATGGACGACCCAAACTCCCCATCCAGGCTTTGGTACAGAGGCTTAATGGGTACTTTTCAACATTCTTCTCTGGTCCTGCAGAATGACTGAAAGGCGTATGGCCCTCCAGACATAAAATACCTAACATTGGCTTTACCAGTGGAGAAGAACACCAAATTCTAACTTTTGGTATTCTCTCATGGAAAACAACTTACTTTCCCAAAGCTCAAGAGCTGACTTGGAGCTTTTCCCAAAGCTCAGAGATAAAAGCTCCCTGAAATAGAGAGTTCACAGATGCTGTAAACAGCTTTAATATGCTCTGGTCTTACAGTTTCATGGCTGGGCTTGTGGGGCCCATATTGCACGCACCCAATTATACAGTATGTTGAAAATAAGTGTGTTGATTCCTGTCTGTAATTCTTTAATTCTTTTCGTCTGATATAGCAATTCATTCTGAACAGTAATATTTGTTTGACAACAATGCAGTTATAAGTTATTTCAGTGTTGAATTGAGGTGGATTGTGCCAAGTGTAAAATAATCCCATTGGACAGTTGAGAGTGAAAATTGGAGCCTTTTATTCCATTCTTTCAAAAGCTAATTTTCCTTTTTCTCATGCTCTGTATTTCAGAATTTATTTCTACAGTTACCTGGCATGCCAAAAGGGTCTTTACTTTCATCTCCTTCAAACTTTAATGGGCTTATTAAATCATGGGGTTTTGGTGGGTGTGGCAGTAAGCTGGCAGATCACCATCGATTGTGAGGGAAAGAGAAGATGGCAGAGAGAAGAGAGAGGTGCTGAGGCTATGTGAGCATGTGCAGACTGAACAGGGCTCAATAATAAAACCACAAACGCATACTATCAGGACTGTCCCATGTAGCGCTCAAACAACAGATCCCTGCTCTCAGAAAGGCTGGGAAGCTCTCGCGTCCCTCAGCCACTGCCATTTATCCAAACAGGAAATGACATTGAGCTCATGTGGCATTTGACTTCGCGTCTCTGCAGAGCTCAGGGAGATGATGCGGACAACATGCATAAATGAACGTCTCCATGAATATATGAAAATGGCGGAGCGTGCTCCGCACCGCCCACGCAGGGCGTAGGCCCTGTCCCAGAGTGCAGGGCTGCTCTCCGCTCTCTCAGGCCCTGGAGATGCCCCGCAGAACTCTACCCACCGTGCTGGTCTCTCCACCAGTGTTTGCCGGAGCCCTGGGCCTTTAATTTTTTATGAGATTAGTGCCGCTGGCTGGTTCAGTAGCGCAGGTCCTGCCAAGCGTTTCTTTTCTGAGGCCCAAATGGAAATACTCTGGGTGACCCCCTCTGTGCCAGAGAGCAGTGGAGGCCCCATTGTTTACAGACCCCCCCCCCATTTCCCCCCTCCCCCTGCCCCAACAATATAACACAACCTTACACTCTGCCCCTCCTTTACCGCTTTTAAATCCAGTGGATAATCCACTTTGTTAGTGGAATTACACACGCATCCCCTGTATTTTAGTCATTTGTGTCGTCTTACACTGCCGTCATGGAGTGGGATGGGAGAGATCTGCCCCTGCCACCCACAATTTGCTCTTAGGGGAGAGACAGGTCAGTTTCCCAGGAAAGAAAATGTCCCCTAGGATGAACTCTGACCACAGAGCGTGGACTGGCTTCTGGGTCTCCTGATGGTCTCGGTTTGATTTTGGTTTCTTTAAAAGGTATATAGCACAGGACAATCTCCTTTAGTTAAATCTCTGT
The DNA here is from genome assembly GCF_963514075.1 of Conger conger. Taxonomy (NCBI): domain Eukaryota; kingdom Metazoa; phylum Chordata; class Actinopteri; order Anguilliformes; family Congridae; genus Conger; species Conger conger. Next base: position 21,764,599 of record NC_083774.1, read on the forward strand.
CATTAACAGCTTACTGCCGCAATCACTTTTAATGTTTTGACATGTGGCTTAAAATGGATGCTCCATCAGCCTGCAGTGATGGAGGGCTGAATATGTTGGATAACAGAACAGGCTTTTATAACCCTACTTGTACTGATACAAGCTGGTTGACAGAAACATAAAAAGGGCATAGGAAAATGGAAAAATGATTAAAGTCACTGATGAATATTCTTTAGTCTGCCATAGTTTTCATTAAAATGATAACCTTGGTCAAAGCAGGGCTCCTGACATTTTTCATTTTTCATTCTGTGTACACTCAAAGTTTACCATTAGATTTCTCCTATAATGATATCAGCCTGCCCTGATATATATAGTTTGGTGAAATGTGGTGTTGAAATGCTTTGGCTTAAAATATCACAATCCACTGGGTCTGCAATGAACAATTGGTCTGACAAAACAGTGGGTTGGGCACATAAGGCTGTATCTGAAAAGACAAACTTGGTCCAGTCTCCCACTCATGCATTTAAACTATTTGATATGACACCGTGATAATTTCCATCCTGTTACTTATCCATTTTTTTTTAACACAAGGGAGTTTACACTCCTCCCTCTAGTCTCACTTGGAGTAACAAGGGCCCAATTGCAGACTTGGGGCCAAGGTGCACAATGGAAACTTTTTTTTTCTCCTCAGAACAAAGATCTGCTTCCTCTGAGAGCGATGTGGGCCTGTGTCATGTCACCAGCAGGTTCATGGTATTTTCCAGCTGTCAGAGGCCCCGGCTGCACTCCACAGAGAGCCGGAGCGTGAGGGATCTAAATAGAGATGACGTGTTTGGATTTTAGCTCCCTGATAGATGGCCTGACGTGACGCTCCTGATAAATGGGGAATTCACAGGAGTACTCAGTGCTGCTCCAGAACACTCAGCAAGGCCCTGGAATGCTGTGTACTTGGAGAACAGGCAGGCGGCCTTGGAAGTTTTAAACTGCGGGCTAAACTGGGGCTTATAAAAATGATTAAAAACTTCATGTGGCATGTCGCAAGTATTAAAAAATATTTAATGGCCTAAAAGCTAGGCTAAACAAAGACAGGTCTGGGTGGTACACAAAGAGCCGGTAAGAGTGTGGAAGGCTATCAGATTATACTGGCCTCTCCATCAGGACCTTTTAGTCCAAGAGTTTACTCCAAATGTTTATAAGGACTCAGTGACGTGTTTACGAGCCACTTGGAAAACTACGCAAGTTAATGATTTTCCACTGTTTGCTCCTCCAGTTTAGTAGCAAATGCTGAAACCATTTTTTAAAAGTTATCACTAATAAATAATAGAGCAATGACTATTTAAACATTGATATTATTTGTCCTTATTTATTAGGCTAGTTTGCTGTTTTAAAATATAGTTGATTTCAGTAATATTGTGGACATTGCGAAGATACTGTCTGTGCTATATAATGAAATTAATGAAAATAAAATGACATCATCAAGTCAAAAAGTTATGAAGCAGAAAGCAAATCCCAGACATGAAAAAAGGATCAACAGAATAACTCACAGTCACAGTATATGCTCCAAGAAACTTAATTTGTGTAGGTGTTTGATCTATGGAGCAAAAAATAGCTTTGGGAGGCCTGGTAGCCATAGTGATCTGATAATGTATGCTCCTTATATGGTGTGAGAACTAGCCCTTCTCTGTCTGGCAGGGGCTTCACAAATTTTACTGATAAGATCTCTTGGTTCCTAATTCTCAGGAGGCTAGGAATAGCAAACAGTATGGTGCCAACATCAGCAGTCTCAGTCAAATTAGTAAGCACAGTTAGCCATGGCTGCTGTTGGGACTGTGGGTGACATGGCCTCCTTGTGTGCAGCCTGTCTTCTAAATGGCCCAATGCAGATGTCATTATGTCCAATTAAAGATAATGAATGAAAAGTACCCTGTGCTGACATCACATCAACAGAACCCAAGAGTAGAGTAATGCATGGTTATTGCATGTCCAGGGGACCGCCCCCAGGTAGTCTGAGCCAAGGAGCCATTTCTGTCTTCAAGGGCCCAGAATAGGGTGGCATTTTGTCACTTTCAATCCCTAGGAACTGTACTCTTTATGAAGGAGATCCGAACATTGGCTGGCCTGATCGTTATCTGGTGCACTTCCTGTCTTTGAAATTCCAGGGTGGGATTCCCGGACTGGGACTCAGTTTTTGTTATAATAGCCTCAGCCATTACAGTTGAATGTTTCCTGAGACCTTGAGATAAATGCAATGACACTGGACAACATGCACTGGACAATAGACAACGATCTGTTGCACTCAATTATAGTGGGCTCAAGGCTGCCCAAAGGATATTGTCCAACTGCCTTGTCTGCTGCATGGCCCTGGGTTACTGCATCTGTTTTAATGTACCTCTGTCAAGTGTGTATAAATATGGGCATAATTTCTCCATGTGACCAAGTGCTGTATTGGAAGCATGACTGCGTTACAATAACAAGAACAAGCCAGTGAAGCATTCCAGATCATTACGCCTTTGATTCATATCTGTGATTAGGGTATTATACACCATTGTACTCTTTTGAGAGCCCATATCAGAAGGTCTCTCAAACATGCCGTCAGCTACTATTACCTCCAACAGCTGGCCTGGTGCTGTTACTACAGCCACAGAACTGCACCACAGGGGCAGTGTGTGCAGGTACAGGTGGGTCACATGCGGTCACTGAGGTGGTGGATACCCTACTCCCTCCTGGGGACAGTTTGGTAAGTCATGGGAGTCCTGAGGTGGGCCACAGTCAGCACTGCTGTGGCTTGGGTTTGATATTTGCGGCATTAAGAGCAGGTGCATCAATAGGATACACCACTCAGGAGGCTGTGACATTAGCATGACTGTGTGATTGCAGAGCATGAATGTCAGACCCTTCTATAATTAATACTAAACATTATGTTGGAAGGCCATTCGTGTGTGTTTACATGACAACCCAAAGCGATCTGGGAAAATGAAATCCGCAGTGGAGGCCCAGTGAGGGCTGGCTGGATGCTCGCAGGGAGCTTGTTGTTGGTCACTCTTTCATGTGGACAGCTCGGGGTCCTGCCTCTGGGAAAAGATGGTCTTCAGTTGTCCCGAGATAAAGAGAAGCCATTTTACAGGCGCTGTCATGCTGCTTTTGTGAACAGGCCTCAATTAGTCATGAGAAGTGGAGTTTATTCATCCTCCATCCCCTACTAGATTCACACACTCCTATATTTAGCGTCCCCCATGGTACATGTGCTATGGTCATCAGCAGCTCAAGGGGGTCAGTCAGGTTGGTGCTATTTTAATCTCTACTGAGGGGAAAATTTGTTCAACTTTTGTTTGTTTTTTCACTGAACCCCGACTCCCTCTCGCTCCGTTCCCTGCTGAGACCTGATTGGTGGAAGTGGGGCTCTGTTTTTGAGAGCCACTGGTGTTCTCCCTCAGTCCCCTCCCCCGGCACTCTGTCCCACAGCTCAGGGGCCCCTGGCCTTGTGAAAAGAGTAGCTCAGTTAATCTGATTCCAGCTCTTCTCTCTGGGAATGTGTTGCCCTTTTGATTTCAGGGCGCAACCCATTTTGTCCACTGTCCACATCCAAACCGGATGTAGGAGTTTCAGCCACGCTGTTGTCAATATGAGACAGGATGTTGAAGGGTCTGGCTGCGTTTGTGTTTGTGCTGAGATCTACAGTTTTTGAGTGTTGTTGTTTATGGTAAAACCCCACACTTGACAGTCCCCAGGAGAGATGTGGTGTAATTCTGTACAAATCTCTGTCCTGCCTCCACCAGCTGGTTAAAGGTCTGTGAAAGTTTTTTATGAAGCCTCAACAATTATGGTTTCATTGGATTAGAAACTGAGAAAGTAAGCCTTCCATAAAAATGGCGCCCGCGTAATGACACCAACATAAAGGTCAATAATAATATCAAATAACATAATGTCTAAAATACACTAAATTGAAAAGAAAATGACAAAGAAATAACTTATATTATATAACTGTTTGTTATGAAATGCTGTGTGATTTCTGCTTACTTCTGTTTCCCAAAATACAGTACGTAACCATTTATAGTACGTAACTAGTTATAGTGTGTCACCACAGAAAAACACAGATGAAGGAAGAGTCTGGTGAAAGCAGATGGAATGAGCTGTTGAAAGGTTGCTCTGAAAGCCTCTGGCCCAGAACGGAGTGCTCAGCCTCAGGTCTGTGTAATGAGTGACACACCGTGTGGGAAAATCATGGAAAACCCCGGCATCACAGACTGTGGCATCTCTGGCAGCCGAGGTCCACCCCAAGTCTAAAACCGGGGGCGGGGGGGGGGGGGGTCTTGCTGGGAATAGGCCAGGCAGAGCCGAGCAGGAAATGAACGGGCCTGAATGCAGCCATTCGGACCGCCGCAAGGCCCAGTCCTTTTTCACTTAGTGCCTTTTGACGTCATGTGTGAATCGCTCCCCCTCTCAGCCAACCCAGGGGAAAGTTCGGCACCCCTGGAATTTCCTGTGTGTGTGGAGATGTCCCGTCTCAGCAGTGAGACCGCTGAATGCAACTGAGCTGCTTTCTCTAGAGAGAGGGAGAGACATAATGACAACAACAGGTTAAAATGTATTGTGTGGGCGTATACTCTATTCACTTATCACATCACTAGGATTGTTTAGATTGTTTGTCACAATTATTTTCCCTTTGACTTTGCAGTCTCTTGCTCAAAATGTGAAAATGATATAAGATTCTCAGCATATGTACATGAATATCTCAATGGCTTATTACTGTGTAAGAAAAAGGCTCATGTTCTGGTTTCGCTATCAAAATAAAGCGCAGGGAAGGTTTCTAAACCTGGCAACCATATGACATAAGACTGTGCTGTACAGGTGTGCAGCATAATATATTCTCAGTTGGAATGAAGTTCAGGGCTACACTGTATTCTCTGTTCCCTGATGTACTGAGCCCTTGATCCTACAGAGTAAGATTCTATTACGTTGTAGCTTCACGAGTAATTTACAGTCGTTGAATTTTTTCATCGCCTCTCACAGGTCAGCAAGGAGCTCCATAGGCCCAATGCACATTGAAACATAATGATTATTCTTCATACTTTAGCTCCTCAAACATTTCTCACTAAGCTCGAGTTGCGTTTTTTTCCCCCCGGCATGCTGAAGAATTCTCCCTCTTTTGGAGTGGAAAAGAGAAAGGAGAGCTCCGGAGAATGTCAACAAGATCTCACTCGGGACAGTCTGTTCTGCAGTGACGCTCGTTGTTCTGAACGTAATTCAGATTTATGAACTCAGAGTACAAATGAACCCTGCTCGAGTGGGGGTGGGGGGACAATCCAGAAAAGGCTGAGGTATTTTATCCACGCGTTGCTTCTGTGTGTCTTACAGTCCACCAGCTGAGCTGAGTATCAGAGCCCTACACTGCATTCTACAGTTGATACAGTAAGGTCTGGATTTGGAACCAGTGCATTTCACTGTACTGCCACCCAAGATGAGGAAATATTCAGAAATGTATTTTTCTTTTTTATACTTTGCCCTGCTTCAACAACACAGAATAAACTATCCAGTAAAAGCATGGTTTAGCTGTGATGAGAATCAGCTCCATAGGGAACCTCAGTTGAGATGAACAGGGAAATCCAGTCCTGCACTCCTTGCTTTGCTAGGCCTCTCCCACAGATGAATTACAGCGTGTTTCCTTAGCCAGATTTACCATTCATGGGAAGCCCCAGGGCTGTTCCTGTGAGAAAAAACAAATGAATCCAGGCTTCAAAGGTCACAGCCACACACCCAATCCGGTCGCCTGATGCAAATGAGGACAGCATGCTCATGTCGGGCATCTTTCTCATAGTAAGAGTCCTTTTGAATTTTTTTTGAAATTTTATAATGATATCTGAATATATAACTATCTGAATGCTTTGTTAGTGTCTGATAGAGTGCTGTGCAGTAAAAAAAAAAAAAACTTAAAGCCATCCTCTCAGTCCAAAACTTGCCAATTAGTGTCTTTATTATATCTTGAAGCCTACATTTAGTCTAAAACTGACATGCATTTGTAAAAAGCTTTAGCTTTAGTTGGGTGGCAAGTCCAGCTAGAGCCTGAGCCATTGATGTACTGTATTGCAACCCACAGCCCTCATTCAAATCCTGACCTTGGCTGTGCCAACTGTACGGGTTCACACAGGGTTATGCACGGTTGGCTGTAGTGTTTCCCTGGAAGGGAGGGTTACAGTCAGCAGGGTTTTCTGATCATGCATTAAAGACTTCTCAGGCCCATTGGAAGCCTGCAGGCTTCCCTGTGTCAAGTGTTTGTCAAGTGCAGTTGGTTGGTGCAATACTGATGGCAGGCTGTAGGCATTAAAGAGGACTTGCATTCTAGCTGTTGTTCGCTCTCTCAAATAGAGGGAGGAGGACTCCAATTTGTAAGAAAATGTGACAATATTAAAATATTGCTGCAGTAGCTAATTCTGAAACTGTACCAATTCCCAGAAATATCAGTTAAATGCTGAAACTTCAAGTGGAAAGATCATTGTTCATGGGGTTTTGGAAGTAGCATTGTTTCAGCTTATTTTTGTTTTATTCAGGTTAGTGTAATAATAAACATGCTCTTCTCTGGCACTTCTTCTGTTTTCTTTGGAAACATCATGCTTTCTGCGATTTAGAAGCTGTGGAGGCAATGAACTCTGAAGAATTCTTTTGTTTGTATGCGTTTCTGTTTCCTCAGATATGAATGGCCAGCACAGTGAAAAAGCATGTCAGTGTGTCTCCATGTAAGGGCGTGCTGTAATGTCTCAATCCATGAGAGCTCTTAAATCTGATACAGTAAGAACACACTGCACTGTTTCAGCTGGATGTTGTCCTGTAGAGGATGCAGGAGGCTGGTGACTGTGCTCTGACCTACCTATGATATCATACAGAACACGCACATTATTTAGGAGTCACATATTCTTACTTTTTAGTGCTTCACAGGCCTGTGTTCACACACTAGTGTATTTATGTACACTCTCTGCTCCAGATGTCTTTGGGCAAACAGTGAAACTGCTTTTCATGCAGCTTGCTTTGTTTTCTATATGTATACAAACACAGAAATCCACACTGAAACGAATAGATAGCAGAATTGATTAAAACCTGTCTCAGCATATCATTGGGTCATAGTTATATAAAAACAGAAGAAAAATCGGAAATGTAGCATTGCAATGTCGTGATGCCTTTGGTAAATGCAGACTTTTGTGAAGTTATGCTTGCTGCTTGCTGCGTGCTGCGTGACTTTAAACCAACAATAATGGTCTTTAAAATGTGTTGTGACATGAGTCACTGAAGAGCCCATTATTAGAATGAAATCCAAATGTACAAGCCATGTAGAACATGACTGTGTATACACTACAGCACGGTGGTGTGATATGGGTCAGGTTTATGTCATGTGAGGGGGCAGTTCTGTTTATTCTCAGGCTGTGACCCAGAGGGCAGCCATCACAGGCACACCACACAAACTGAGACGGATGAGGGGGTGCAGCCTGCAGGTGATTCTAATCTCTCTCACCCCATTAACAGCCCGAGCAGCTTCACCATAGTAAATTAAGCGTTGAAGAACACTGCTTTCATTGCAGTGACCTTTCTTTGTTCAATTCCACACCTTTTGTTTCAAAGAAAACACAAAAGAATACAAAAGAGATCTGGATGTGTTCGCAGGAATGGGACCTGTGGTGAAATAAAATGGTGCAGATTGACTTCCTGTTAGTGAGCTGTAGACTTGAAAGTTTTTCCTCAGACTTGAAAATGGATGTTTCACTCGGGTGCGGAGGACACGGGGAACATAAGCTAAGAGCTTTGGCGGCAGGGTGACGCTGATGCGATCGGACGGCTCCAGCAAGGCGTGCAGGCGGAAGAGAGCGGTGCGAGGTGGCCTTTGGGACAATGGGATCTGCTTTTCCCCCCAATAAAACATGAGGCTCACCAGGGGCTTTTCACTTGTCTGCTCAGGCCTTGTCAGGTGCTCAACACCTGCAAAGGGAAGGAAGAGGAGGAGGAGGAGGTGGTGCTGAGGAAGAGGCACAGGCTGATGTGAGAGTACTGCTTAGCGATTAAAATGGCAGCTTCAACAGGAAATTCTGTCTTTCTGTTGCTTTCCATTGTGGATTTGCTTATGCGTTCAGTACCATGGCTGTGTCATATTTTGAATTGCCCAAATATTTGTTCCTGTCATTGTCATTACTGGCTCAAATCATTGTTTTGTATGGAGCAGCAGTTTGTCTCTTGCTGTGGGAATTACTGGATGAACACAAGACAACACAGGTGTAATTCTTAGTATTTCAAATGGTAATGGTCGAATCACCAGGATCTTCTGAAGAACTTTAAGTCTCTCTGTCGCCTGGTTCCAGTTCAGCCAGTTAGCAAGAGAGAGCATTGTGCCAAAGACTCTAGTGCCAGGCTGAGTAGCCGGGTCTACTGCCCTGCCAACACTGCAGTGCAGAACAAAAGGGTGTGGGCCAGCTACTTAAGAGGGGTTTTAAGGGGACCTGCAATGTCTCTTGGTTGTAAGTATGAATAGGATGTTGTTTAGCATTGGATCATGCACTGACATCCTCTAATCATGTAACTGCCCTCGCCCTCCTCATTGGATGAGGTTCCAGTGAAGGCATTAGTGTGGGTTATTGGTCCTCTAACCATGTGACTGCCCTCGCCCTCCTCATTGGATGAGGTTCCAGTGAAGGCATTAGTGTGGGTTATTGGTCCTCTAACCATGTGACTGCACTCACCCTCCTCATTGGATGAGATGCAAGTGAAGGCATCAGTGCAGGTTATTGGCAGGTTGCAGACAGCATGCGTCTTCAGACCTGCAAGGCAATTCACACGTATTTTTCTGTGAAAGGGGAGGTCCTCTCCTCTCCTCTCCTGGGCATTGGTCTAAAATGGGTTGCCTGGGAGTGCTGGAGTCTGTCAATATACAAGAAGTGTTTTGGTAAGTTTGTCATTTCTAATAAAACAAACCATTTTACACTGGACTTCTTGGAATCCTTGTTTAAAAAAGAAGTTCTGCACAGGAATACATTGTTGACTCTTCTGCCGTTTACAGATCCAAGTAGTACCATGTTCATGTTATAGTGAGCTTTCATAAATGGCAGAAATCTTCAGCTCTCAGTTTCCTCATTTCTTAACATCTCATAATGCAAAATTGAAGCCATTCAAAATCAAGGAAGGTCCCACCACAGATTCTATACACCATAGACTGCCTTGTTCCTCTAATGGAATTGCCACGGTTTCATAAACAGAATCCATCAAGTCAATACACACTGGCTCCTGGTTTGGACCCATGGATCCAGTTATGAACCATTCAAGTGCCTTCAAGCTTCCATACAGATCCTCGCACTGTGCTGAGCTAATACAGAACCAAAACTGATTTGGCTGGCTCCAACACAGCAGGTGTAACACACCATATACATGTCATGGAAGCCCAGACTGGCTCAGGTAAAATAAAACTTTGTGGTGGATATAGGGGGTTATGGCATACCTAATCCATAAGGATTCATCTGCTGGCACCAGAGGCCATTTTCTGCGGTGGAGAACTCTGGAACCAAGGAACAGAAACAGGCCTGGTCCAGAAACAGAGCTCTCCCTCTTTCTCTCTCTTTCTCACTTCATGACAACTTTTTCAAAATGTATGCTACCCTTAAATGATTTAAGATGCTGATGTGATGAGAGCAGGGGCTTCAAGGCTCATCATTTATACAACCTCTGTGGGCTGCTGCAGCTCTCCACTTGAATAAGCTCAAGCGGGGAATGGGCATTAAAAAGAAATGGCGGTGCAGTACTTTTTTAAGAAAGCTTGTCAGCTGCAGTCTCCAGTGGGGTGGGCCAGGGCCAGCCAATGCCCTACACAGGGCCTGTTCGCCAGTGAGCCCCTGGCCCACCTACTTTAACGCTCAATAGTCAAGGGCAAAGCATCTGAATAATGCTGTCCCTGTACAGGGGACAAAAGTAGGAGCTGCCGGCAAAGTGGAACTAGATACCACCTTAGAATGGTGAAAAGGCAGCAGGAGCCAACCCTGAACCCTTTGGCAGAAACCTGAAGGCGGTCCATGCATCATATTTACAGTATGCCACCAGCCGTGAAGAAGGTGAGGCCCCACATTGAGAGTGAGCACATCACGTTCGTACTGCCCAAACTAACCCATTACTCCTGGTCTTTCAATCAGCACTTAGAAATACACACAGGCTCACGAAAGGGGACACCAAGTGGAACCTGCTTAAAGTCACAAGAGGAAGCTGTAATGATGTAACGCCTTTATTCTCTTCATTTCCATGACAGGGGCGGCACGGATGGTGCAGTGGGTAGCACTGCCGCCTCACAGCAAGGAGGTCCTGGGTTCGAATCCCCGTCGACCGGGGCCTCTCTGTGCGGAATTTGCATCTTCTCCCCGTGTCTGAGTGGGTTTCCTCCGGGTACTCCGGTTTCCTCTCACAGTCCAAAGATATGCAGGTTAGCCTGATTGGAGAGTCAAAATTGCCCGTAGGTATGAGTGTGTGAATGAATGGTGTGTGTGCCCTGCGATGGACTGGCGACCTGTCCAGGGTGTATTCCTGCCTTTCGCCCAATGTATGCTGGGATAGGCTCCAGCCCCCCTGCGACCCTGTTCAGGATAAGCGGGTTCAGATAATGGATGGACAGATGGATGGATTTCCATGACATTACGCGGCTGGATGCTGGACTTGCACATGGACGTGGCTGTGAGTCCTAGCCTTCATGATGACATCCTGCAGGAGAGCGGCGAGGATGCTCTGCAGGTGCTTCCAGGAGGAAATGATCCCAGCTAACCCGGGGCTCTCCTGCTGGAGGTCTGCCTAGCAGCAGCACGATCGCAAACAAACACAACTGTGGAAGAAGAGAGTGAAGACTGTGGAAGAAAGGTGAAATACGTTCTAAAGATTTGTTTAAAGGGTAATCAGACACTTACAATAATTTGCACAAGCGCAAATAAATAAATAAACCAGAATGAGCTGTCACCCTGTGTGTTGAAGGACTTCAGACTTATTCATTACTAAAGATTGTTGTTTTGATCTTCATGGCTTTAACCAGGGTTGTGCCAGATTTGTTTAAACAGGCATGTTTGTATGTTAGGTAGATGTGATTAACTGGACAGTTGTCATACTGTACATACAAAGGTGACAGTCAATACATAATTAAGACTAGATGCATATAAATGGACTGTATATTATGAAAAATATGAATATTCAAAAGGTAAATATAGTCTTAGTCAGAAAATGACTATGAATTTATATATAATCAAACTAACATAGGCTCTTTGAACCAAATACAAGGGCCATTAAGTGAAACCCAAAGTCATAATGAAGGAGAGTTGTTTGGGGTGACTCCTTTTTTTTTCACTCCGCGCAGAAGGTCCACTCTGGACTAAGCCACTTTGCCTGCTCTCTACCTCTCCTTCTCCCTGGCAGTCCTCTCTAATTCCTCCCTGCAAGCATTCCCACCACAAGCACCATTTATTTTTCATTTGTTCTCCCATTTATTTTTAATTTGTGTTCCATTTATTTCTGCTGCCTCGAGAAGTGGCCAAACATGCAAGGGGAAGTGCTTTTGAGCTCTGCAGGTGTAATGAAGCTGAAGAATCGACTGTGTGGAAGAAGGGCAGTGAGATGGAAGACGGACCCTGGGAGGACTGCTAAAAGCCTGCCTCCACTCTCTCCGCCACCCCCACCCCCCACCTCTCCAAAGTACAGGTCTGTGGCCCGATCTCCAGCTAGCATGGGTGGAATCATAACTGTATAAGTCATATTCCTGTCGAAGTTCTTCTCATCTTTGTTGATGTATTATGAGCCTCATAATGTATAATTTTTTTACTCTTATTCAGTAAATGCCTGTTTTTACAGAATGTTTGTTGTGTATTTTTTTATTTTTTTTATTTTTCACTTTGCTGCGGGATCATAGATTGACAACAGAATTTCCATGTGTGGGATCCTAAAAATCTTCCTGATTACACTGACAGTTTCTTTTTAGTTGATTGGTCATGGCATAGAGATGGCAGCTTTGGGATTTGACCCTGCTGTTTTGAAGGCCTGGGTTTTATCCACTAGGCCAGTCGTTCTCAGCAGGGGCCCAGGGCCCAGAAGGGGGCCTGGGGGAGCTGCCAGGGAGGGCCTTGAGATCATAGGAAATGATTGAAAGCTCCAATAAAAAAACATCAAGCTCTAAGCTGTTCAGCTAAATCAATAACACAAAGCAAGCGATTAATAGCTGAAGATGTCTTTCTGAAGGTATCACACTCATATTGCTATGAATGGGGAAAAGGAAATAAAGAAGAATCTTTGCTTTGTAAATATTTCTTATTTTTATTTGAGCATTTTATTTAAATCACATGCTTTTATAGGGTTGCTATTCCTATTAATATGAAGAAATTATGGATTGACAGTGATTTAACTTTAACTTTTTCTGTAATAAATTGCAGCTGTACATAACTCAGGCTAATGATACCTGTGCCAATACCAACTGATTTAACTGTCTATTCAAGTCAATACAAATGTATTAATCCCTAAAAGGGCTATTACATGACAGCACACAGCAACACCGAACATGTACAATACACATATAGTATACACCTATGTAAGTGTACTATATTCCATTTTATCTCTATTTGCTGGAATGATGGTTGGTGCACCACTAGCCACCATTTTCTGATGTTGAAAAACGCCACTGTCCTGCTTCAGGCTGTGTTTGTCTTCTGACTGTTTCCACAATATTAGATAGGTATTTTTCATTATCCCAGTCATTATTACTGAGAGTAGGTTACAACAAACCCTGGCAAAGCAGAAAGAAATGAAGCTGAGTCAGAATGAATAGCTCATTCCCTGTTACAGTACTACATTATTCATATTTCATTAATCTTTAAGTCCCTTTTAATTTGAGCATAGTAAATGTTCTGTGTGATTTGGAGGAGTGGGGGGTAGCAGCATAACTTTGTTCTGTGCATCAGTGATTTTGTGTATGCACTTACAGGCTCATTTCATGCAACCCCCTCAAAGATGTTGCCATGTTTTCATTACCCAAGTACAAAGGGCTGCACATGTCCACAGTTGGTAGCCCACACACGAAAAAAACCCTGGAGGGTAACTATATCATTTGCATTGAAGAGATGAACTGATTAATAAGTCTGGGCTGTCTGGAAACGTTGGTGCATGAAGTGAGGCAGTCAGTCTGAAGTTGCCATTACATTTCCCCCCATTTTGAAAAAGCACTGCCCTCTCTGCAGGGGTGGATGTGATTATCAAGAGAAGGTGGACCTACACATCTACTACATGGTATGCATGGTAAGGTCTGTTCCAGAGGCACAGCCCACCTTCCTCTCCACATATATTTGTCATGTTCTATGTCATGTGACATGAGTGTGTGGTGTCCTCTTGCATGCTGGGACAGTGACGTGTGACCTTTAACATACATGTTGGCCACAGCTCCTTCACCAGTTTGCCTTTTTGTGGGTCTGTGAGTGGGTATGTGAGTGGATCTGTGAGTGAGTCTGTGAGTGAGTCTGTGAGCGGGTCAGTGAGTGAGTCTGTGAATGGGTCAGTGAGTGGGTCTATGAGTGAGTGAGTCTGTGAGTGAGTGAGTGAGTCTGTGAGTGAGCGAGTGAGTGAGTGAGTGTGTGAGTGAGCGAGTGAGTGAGTGAGTGTGTGAGTGAGTCTGCGAGTGAGTGAGTGAGTGAGTGTCTGAGTGAGTCTGTGAGTGAGTGAGTGAGTGAGTGAGTGTGTGAGTGAGTGAGTGAGTGAGTGTCTGAGTGAGTCTGTGAGTGAGTGAGTGAGTGTGTGAATGAGCGAGTGAGTGAGTGAGTGTGTGAGTGAGTCTGCGAGTGAGTGAGTGAGTGAGTGTCTGAGTGAGTCTGTGAGTGAGTGAGTGAGTGTGTGAATGAGTCTGTGAGTGACTGAGTGAGTGAGTGAGTCTGTGAGCGGGTCAGTGAGTGAGTCTGTGAATGGGTCAGTGAGTGGGTCTATGAGTGAGTGAGTGAGTGTGTGAGTGAGTCTGAGTGAGTGAGTGAGTGAGTGTGTGAGTGGGTCTGTGAGTGGATCTGTGAGTGAATGAGTGAGTGAGTCTGTGAGCGGGTTAGTGAGTGAGTCTGTGAATGGGTCAGTGAGTGGGTCTATGAGTGAATGAGTGAGTGAGTGTGTGAGTGAGTGTGTGAGTGAGTGAGTGTGAGTGTGTGAGTGGGTCTGTGAGTGAATCTGAGTGAGTGTGTGAGTGAGTCTGTGAGTGAGTGAGTGAGTCTGTGAGCAGGTTAGTGAGTGAGTCTGTGAATGGGTCAGTGAATGGGTCTATGAGTGAGTGAGTGAGTGTGTGAGTGGGTCTGTGAGTGAGTGAGTGAGTGTGTGAGTGAGTCTGTGAGTGGATCTGTGAGTGAGTGAGTGTGTGAGTGGGTCTGTGAGTGAGTGAGTGTGTGAGTGGGTCTGTGAGTGAGTGAGTGTGTGAGTGGGTCTGTGAGTGGGTCAGTGAGTGGATCTGTGAGTGAGGCCCCTGGTCCTCCGGCTCTCCTGAAGCCAGAGATAAACCCAAAGTGACAGCCTGGCCCTTTTAAGGAAGAGAAAGGAAGGCAGTCGCTATCTTTTCTCTCCACACTGCCCCTCCAAAATCCCCTGTCTTTTCCTTTCTCTGTTCCACATCACAGCTATTCCTGGTCAGCAACCTTACTTTTTCCATGAGGTCAAAAGGAGTGAACTAAATATGTAAAGGAATTGCTTTTCTCCTTGATATAGAAACATAGCAGAGAGACCCGTTGTAATGAAGGCTGAATGGTTTACACTGGCAGGAAAAGCGGCTATAATAATTTCCATCAAAATGTTTGCGTCTGAACAATATTTTCTGGTCTGCTTATTGGTATGGATTTGGGAATGTTTTCTCCTTCATTAGTCCTGCTTGTTGCTATGGTTTGACTCAGCATCTACCCCACAAAAAATAATGTATTCTTGTACATTTTGTCACCTATGTCAGTGTTTTGGTAGGAATCAAAAAGTTCCCCTAAGATTCCTGTGGTGTTACATTTTGCTAAGTATTAAAGACTAAAATCATTATTTTCTGAATATTGACAGAATTCTTTCAAAAAATCAATCTTTTCAGTCTCAACAGACTAATGGCTTCTCAGAAACAAGGCAGGTTGTGCTGTCCTGAGAGTAAGCACTGTTGGAGAAATCCAACAGCTCTCTGGCTCTGACACTGGGGACATACGATAACACAAGATAAGTGCCGACATAAACCAAGCACCATCTGAACATCCTAAAAAACCTTTAAAAACAGAAAAATGAATGAAAACCGTGTTGCTGAGACTGACATCTCAAACGCTTTAGTAGTCCAAAGTGTGGGGGAGTCCTAGTGCATATGAGCTGAGAACATTTTATAGACACTGAATTCAACTATGGAAAGAAGACTATAGTAAACATCTGAATTGCCATTAGGAAATTATATTTTTCAGTTGAGTGTGGCACATTGAAAATCATTTCACGGGCAGACATTTTTAATGTGTTTTATCTGATTTTGTCTATTGGTTATGTTTGTTTTTGTTGCCTTTTAACTGTTTTGTTGGCATGCTCCCCTTTTCTGAAAGTCAAGCTTTGATGTGCATCCACTGTCCACTGATATCTCTCTCTCTCTCTCTCTCTCAGCTCATCAACTCATTATCAATATGTCTGAATGCAAAACAGGACATGGACAGCTGTGATGTAAGCAGTTTGCAAAGTGAAATTGGCTCACAAAGGAAGCACTTGGCTGCAGCATTTGTGAGTGCTTGA
Organism: Conger conger; assembly: GCF_963514075.1. Lineage (NCBI taxonomy): Eukaryota > Metazoa > Chordata > Actinopteri > Anguilliformes > Congridae > Conger > Conger conger. The sequence goes on from NC_083774.1 coordinate 21,780,319, forward strand.
TGAATAGATGAGATCTGATTGGGCTTTTCCCCCAGCGTCAGACCACCAGCGTATTTTTCCTCTCTTGGGATCACTTCAGTGTTGAGGGTCAGCAGAGCAGAGTACAATGGTTAGAGGTGATGGCTATGTTTGTAGGATTTGCTTGAATGTCACCAACCAGCTTTCTCCTTAGAAGGACTGAACAGCATAGTGGCTGAATCTCCCAAAATAGACTCCAGTATGCAGGTTGACAGGTTCCCAACCCCACAGTCCCTCAACGAATCTCATTTTATCATTTTATCTTTCTGTTTGTACCCCTTTTCCTTGGTTTCACATCTTTATTACGATCATAACTCTCCCATGAAAGAAAACAGAAAGGTACAGAACACATTTCCATAAACAGAAAATTACTAAGCTGCAGTGACCAAATGGCATTCTTCCCCTAATGCTTTGTAAAATAAACAACAATGCTGTTTTCATCTGCGCAGGCAGAGGCCATACAAGGCCTTAATTGATGTTGTGTGTGTGCATGTGTGTCTACGTGTATGTGTGTGTGTGTGTGTGTGCGTGTGTGTGTGTGTGTGCATCATGAATTGTTCTCTGAGAATGTGATGCATTTCCTTGAGCAGCTGCACAACTCATGGACCCTCACACACAAACATGCTGCTCTTACAAAGTACTCCCCCTGCACACCAGCTGTATGAAAAAAAGGAAATGAGAACTTTGTTACGGAAAAACAAACAAATTACTCTTCACTCTAATGGTTTGTGTGACTGCATGATCAATTTATGCATCTAACTGGAGTATGGTAGGTGAAACAGATACTGCAATGTCAAAGGCCTGATCTTGCAGAACTGTGAGTCACCAGGAAGGAGTTAATATGTTCAGGACTGTTGGTGTGCAAAGTGACTCCTGAACTATTCTCAGTAGGTTCAAGTGGACACAGAGTAAGCTGTGGAACATCTCAGTAGCAGGCATACAAGTTAGTGAACCTGGCCCATTGTATGCCTGGCAGAGGGAGCCTGCAGAGAACCAGAGAAATTACCTTAAAAGGACCTGCCATTGTTGCTTTATTATAAACCGCAGTTAAGGCACCTACATTCCCCTCGGCAGGCCTCCTCTGAAAAACAGCTCACCGGGACAGTCTTTCCCACCAGTGATGTTGACAATAGTAAATGAGATGACTGGCTGCTGACATAAAGGACTTCCAGTAAGTTTTAATTATGTCTCCATGTCTCCTCCACCCACTGTGAATGCCATATTGTAAAATCACTGAGGTGTCACTGTCCGTTAATGAAATGACCAGATCTCCCCGTAAGCTTACATGAGTTTGTATGATAAAATGAAACTCTAAATTCGAAAGCTATTCTTAAGATATTATGACTGGGAAAATTTGGTTTATAATAACCTGAAGCGTGGGCACCAATTCAAAGATAAACTGAAAATCTTTTATTGTATTTTTGACACAAACATGGATAGAAACCCCATCATCCATCCACCCCACAAACCTGTAAGATTAATTTGAGTCTTTTACCCAGAAACTTTCCTTAGTGTTCCTTCCATTTCATTTGCTATATGACAAGTCAGTGAATATCAAAGTTGACTGAAGATGAGAAAGTTGTGTAGAATTCCCTGAAAAAATGACATAAAAAATTAAATATAGAAGTAGGTTTTTATGCTTATTTTCAAGTCAGTATAGATTATGGAAGAAGTAAATGTGCCCAAATAAAATATTTAAAATATTTACGTCAATGCTTTTATCGAGACACAGAATTGCTATAAAAATTCTTTAATATTTCATTTCTGATGAAAAAAGAAGAAGTATCTGGAAGACTGTAAACTAAAAGAAAAGACATAAAACCCAGTGCTAGTGGGTCTAGAGTAAAAAGCCTTGGCATTTTTAATTCATATTAAAGTTAGTGAAAAGTCTTGCATTATATAAAGTTATTTTTGAGAGTTCGATATTGAGAGATACAGAAGGTATGTACATCTGTACATTTTGCATTAAAAACCCTGCTCTAAGGAAAGTATTAGATTAAATGGATAAAGTGTTAGTCACATTGCCATATTTTGAAATGGATATTGCTATAGTTACAGTACACATTGTCAGCAAGTACCTGTTAACTGGATAGTATCAATGGATAAAGCATTGGTAAACCTTTGTTCAATGGGAACAAAACTTGGTAGGATCGATTGGCGGACAGACCTTTTTTAAATGACCTTAAGAATCTTAATTAGTGACGCTGTTGTTTTTACTGGCAATGAAGATTTAACTCTAGCACTGTTTTTCATGCTGTTTATGCAACGGTAACAACAGAGAAGTTCTCACTGTGAGAAACATTATGGGCACAGGCCTGTTAATGGGTAATGTATTAAGAATTTATTTAAGGGCATTGTCAAAACAACTGGGGCAGGTCTCTGGCTGCTTATATTTCATGCTAATTCAGCCGTGACTGCACCATACAGAAACAGGCAACTAAAATGGCAAATAAAATGTTGTAATATTTGTTTAATTGTTATTATTTTATATTTACATTTTTATTATGTTTGACAACATAAACAAAATGTATATAGGACTCTGGAATAATATTAAGATAATCTACCAAAAATTTGAATGGTTATTGATAGAGGATATGGAGGATATTTTGGTTTTTAGTCTATGAAATGTTGGCCTGACTATAGTTATGCCTTCACTGCTTTACCACTGTCTTTTCATGTCATTGTAATAGTGCTTTTGTCACAGACCCACACCCACCAAAAAACAAAAACAAAACAAACAAAAAACACCAAGCATATCATTTCATATCAATAATCTTTCCACAAGAAAACATATATTTATTATAATTCTACTAACCACAAAAATTGTGTCAGAATGCTGTGAAAAAGATAAACTTGTCCCCCCTCCACGCTCCAGCAGACGGGGGCTGGAGACACCGTGTTCTCCCTCTCCCCTCACCTCCCCTCTCCAGCTGGAGTTCTGGCTCAGTCCCTTTCTGCCTTATCTCTGTCAGAACAAGGGTGCTGGGGAATGTGGAGGGTGAAACTCTTATTTATAAACTCTGAGAGGCTGATAAAGGATTGGTGCTGGAGGCACACACAGCTCTCCGCTTGGGTCTGTCCGTCCCACCACCTGCAGGACCGCAGCTTGGCCTGCACAGTGAAACACCAGATTTAAAAACAAACCCTTCAAAGATGACAGACAACTGACAGAATCCCAAAGACATTTTCTTTAATTAGATAGATGTGGCATTGAATGTATTTTCACACACAGTCGCTTATAAGCAATTAATTCATTGTATTTAATTAATAGAAACATAAGAATTATGATCAACCATCTGCTGTGTGTATGAATAGGCTTTGTGTGAATACAGTCAATTCTTTCTACTGCATCTGAAAACATGTCAATGCCTCATTAATGAGGTCAACAACCATGCAAACAACATGAATGTAGAAATAAACAAAGCAAGCTAAGCAAACTGTGATAATCTTTCTTATTCTCTTTCCTTTTTTCTCTCCCTTTGTTTCTTGCCCCACTCCTCCTTTCTGTTTGTTCCTCTCTGTTTCTCTTCTCTTCTGGCTTCCTCTGTCTCCCTGGCTGGGTGCTCTCATCCCCCTCTTCACTGGGTCTTGGGTAACTTAGGCTTGTGTGTGTGCATGTGTGTGTGTGTGTGTGTGTGTGTGATGGGGGGGTGACAGAAATCAGACATAGCACCCAGCAGGACTATGGCACTGGAAACAACTATCTCTGGGGAAAAGGTCACTCTTCCACTCAATATTGACTCTTGTGTGCTCGATTAGACAAGATGGAAGTGTGTGCTTTTGCCATAGCGCACAAATATAACCACAGATATGTCCATTTAAGTCTGCTTCCTTACCTCAGTCATTTCCACATTGTGAAGAGGCATTCATAATTGTTGTTCCTGACTGCAACCAATAATTTATGCAAAAAAATGTATGGAAAAATTTCAAGAAGCAGGGATTTACTAATACTGTTGAAATTTACTGTCTATTTGTACAATTGATGTGAAGCTATGGCATGGCATTACAGATTTTCATGAAAAAAATTCCTTCTATGCAGTAGAAAAAAAGTAAAATTCTGTATTTTCTGAGCCAAAAAAATGTTTGATTGATGAAATCAGATATGTTTTATTTTATTATCAGCCAGCGTGCACAGCACAAATTAAACAGTATAAACCACATCCATAAATTGGAAAGCTGTTTATGAAGATGTAATGAGTCATTGTTATAGCATGTTTAACCTGTAGCCCTGCGTCATGTACAGTATCCAACAGCAGCCCTGCTGTTTCCATCCAAGTCTGTTAAGTTTTCACTGCGAAGAAAAAAAAAGAAATACAGCAGTAGGGTGTTAAGAGTTCTCTGCCAAAACTATGACATAAAGTTTGGAAGAAAAAAAAATTGGCCCCAGCGCCTATTTTTAGAAGTACTGTAAGGAACGGCATCGGGTCAATGATTACAAAAGAGGCAAACATTTCCAGAGACTCCCACTCCTCAAGCTCCAGCCCTTTTTGATTGTATTCCCACACAAAGTCAGGAAAAAGGCCTGCTCTTTGAACACAGGTTACATCTGAGCACCTGGGAGGAGGCGCGCTGCTGTTTCCCCCAGCCCTGCAGACCTGCAACACTCAAAACAAAGTTCACATGATGCACTCCATCTCGCTCATTTTTCTCCAAACCCTTCTGTAGCACCGCACCTCGTTGTTCCCAGTGGCATGCTTGCCTAACGGAAGAGCTCAGGTGACTCTTGTTGTGAGTCACAGATTGAAGATGTGTCACAGCAATGCGCAGTAATCATTTACACTGTGAGCGCCCTTTATGGGATGCACACATGGAGATGTGGGAGGCTGTAATATTTCACTGTTTTGGCTCTAATCTGACTCAGATGGTGAAGTGTCAGCCTGTCTTGGTTTAAAAGAGAGACGTGCACGTACAGTGGCTGTTGTTTTAATAAGTCTCCAGGGCACCAGGGGGGTGGGATTTTCTCATTCCAGTGCTGGATCCTCCCATCGCTTCATTAGCAGCTCATTTTCCAGTGTGAGGTATACAGCCCATAAGCTGATTAAGTACAAGTACAAAAAAAGACGTAATCGCAGAAATGACAGGAAGTCTCATTGCAAATGTAGAAAGACAACCTGGGGGGTCTGCAAAAAAAGCAGCATTTTCACACATTTTAAAGTAAAAGTTCAAGACAAAATCATTTAAAAACTATTAAATAATTGTCTTTTTTAAATTTATTAAGTTTGGTGGATCTATAATGCATAATCTGTGAATTTCTGTTGTTGCTATTATTATTATCATTATTATTATTATTATTATTATTATTATTATTATTATTATTATTATTATTATTACTTAAAACAGAATTTATTTAAATTGTCTTCATTATATTTGGTTTGTATAAGGATACAAATGTTCTTTATTTTATATTAAAATTGTATTATAGAAATAATAAATAGATATTGAACAAATATCATTAGTAGTTACATTGTTAATTATTTTTCCTTATTTTTACAATTTGGTTAACCATTTTAATAAATTACCAGTAAGTAATAAAAATGTATTTTTCTGAATCAAGCTTAATTTCAAACACTATGCATGACAGTAGGAATGAAGGCTGTATACTAAAATATATCTAGGAATGAAAAATATTGTATTTTCCTTAGAATTCTGTATAACACAAATTAACAAATACAATAGCATTATCCTGCTTATGATGCCCTTCTAACCAGACACCCAAACATCATGCGTTACATATATGCATTTATTGTGTGCTTACTGGCTTATGTAATGGTACTTGAATTATTTTACCAAGAACAAAATTGTTCTGTTCTCTTAGTGACACAGTAAAGCTACCTGCATGTTCCTATATGTTCAGCATTCTTTTTCTCTCTTTATGAGTTCACCGGCATTGGACTGAAGGTCAGTGAATACAATGGATTCCCTTAAAACTCTGTCAAACATTAGCAGCCTTGTGAAAGGAAATAAAAAGACCTCTGTTCAAGACCACATATTTCCAGGTACACCATACCATTTTGTGACACAGACATTTCTAAATTACAGCAACATGCTAAATTATAGTATGCTGCATTGTGGACCTGAGGGGGAGAAAAAAACAAATCATTTAAATTCAGCAAAGGCTAAACTGATCACGATGAGAATACAGCTTAAGAAACACGAAGCTATTGCATTCGTGGTACGGGGACATTACAAGACAGCTGAATAAATGGTTAAATTAGCCTAGATATGTTAATTATACCGTAGTGCTTATTAAAGACATTACATTACGGTATTTATACAACTCCCGTACTAGTGCAGATATATAATACCAAATTATGAATTATGAAGTTTAAGATGAAAAGCGGCTTAGTAAACAAAACTTTATTTATATGATATGCCAAATAGGTTTTCCGGACCAAATGTTTGTCGATTTGGGATTGGCTGTCCTGTAAAACAATTCCGTTAGAACATGTCTTCAGGTGAGCCGGTTCTCCTGAGTTGAACAATAAAAAAAACGATAAAAGAAATCGGACTGAGAGAGCTTATAATTTAACAGAGTAACGTTAGCAAACTTAAGTGAAGCCACAATAAAACGAAGGGGTAAAACTTTGGAAAATATTTTCGATTGGCCCAGAGGTTTCCCATAGAGACGATGATGCAGTAGTAAAGGGGCCGGGCTTTCTCCCAGCTGAGACTCATCTCAGAAATGAATGCCACTCACTCTCTTTGGCTTGTAATATAATTGATCATCAAATTAGAGAGCAGAAGAGACTCGACCTCAGCGTAGTGCCCCCTTTAAATTGTAGGTAATTCACACTTTTTTCTTTCTTAATTGAATTTTAACCCAAACAAGCTTGATGTGAGCAAGGGGAATAAGATTACTTATTTTTTCCCTTCTCTCACCTTCACAGTGCACCTATCCACCAAATCACCTTTAGTTTTTTTATATTTAATTTTTTCTCTGGTACCTCCTTGGATACTTCGGCAAAAGCACGGCATCACTCGGGCACCCTTTTTCGGAAGTCTCACGAAACGGCACCAAGATTTCTTCTGCAACTTTAACGCACTTGAGGGAAACCCACCCAAACCACAAACGGGGAAAACGACTTTTTCTCTTGTTCAAAGAGGCGTTAAAGTTGCACAATGAGTCTCAAAAATGATTCTGAGCCGAACAACAACGTATCTATAGAAGAGGAGGTAAGGAACATTTTTGTTTCCTTAAAGTTTGCTTTGGACGGCAGTTGATCATTTAAAGTTTGTCAGTTATGAACGTGAACACGAACTTGCCAAATCTCCTCCAAAACGTGAATAAAGTGACGTATATGGAGTTGAGGCTGTATTATCGACGAGTATTAAATGCAGGTGTTTTATTTTCGCAACGTGTCTGTAGGAAGGAAGTTTATTTAAATGCAAAAAGGTAATCCGTCTCCAGAAGTTCACACAACTGGTTGGTTAGTGGCTATAGAAAACGAGTGAATTCTTTATACGTGATGTAATTAAATAAAAATTTAGTGGGATTGAAAAAAGTTAAGACTTTCTTTATCTGTGTGCTTGATGACGAACATTATCTTTTCGTGTTGAATAAGCGTAGAATGAAGCAATTTTGCTACACGTTGGAATGCTTCCTTCCATCGACGTGGTTGTACACTTTTTTATTTTTATTTTTTCTCGGTAATCTAAATGAGTGGATAGGGCCTTGAGCCTCTAATTCTTAAACCTGTTAGTTTAAATTCCCCCCCTTATCTTTCTCATTTTCAGTTGTCAAATTTTTCAGAAACTGCGAAATTAGATTTTTAAAAATATATACTTTTTTTTTTTTTTTTACTTGATTGGATTTCAGGTGTGACGCCAAGTTTGAACTGAGGATTCTATGAACCATTTCCAATTTGTTTTGAAATTAAGGTTTTAAAAAGGTGACCCACCACACAGGCTTCTGAGCCTAGAAACCGCTCTGTACCCTATAAATAATTTTGTGGTATAACTAGTTATTTAAAATGTAGATTTTTAACTTGTTCATATGGAATTATTTCAGCTTTACATCCATGGCTGTCTGGTCTTCCTGTATGTATTTGGGGATGTGGCTCTAATATAGCTCAGTCCATGTTTGTAAATATCTCTCTTGGCTGGTTAAAATGGATGAAAGTTGTCTTAGCTTTTTTTTTTGTTGTTGTTGCTGGGTTCTTTACAAATTATCCCCTCCTTGAAATACTGCAGTTCTGTCATCTCTTATGAAATGAAGCAGAACATGAGCAGTTTGTATTGGAAAAGTGCAATTTCCAGTCTGTATTTGCCTGGGCATTCTCAATATTAGCTGGGTTAACCTATTAAAACCTCACTAGTGGACTGGTATGGCGAGTGGTTGTGTCTTGTGATCTGTTCGTAGTGTAAACCTGCAGTGCTGTCATTCCCATTGGAAGTGAATGCTGTGGGGCAAGTGCAGTATTGCCTGGGCATCGCTTGTCGGCACCCCCAGCTGAGAACTGAGGGAGACGTAAAGGGCTTAAACCTGTGGGTCACTGCTGTGTTGGAGAGGTGCTGTTCAGAACGGTCTTTGAAAAGCAGATTAAAGTTCACTAGCTAGTCGTTCCACCTGAAATGGAAGCTTCTACCCCTGTATACAACAATATTGCCCAACCAGGACTTTTTCTCTTTTTGGAGAGTTATTTGGTTTAAGTGCTTGTGATGCTGTTTATGCGGATTGTCCAAAGGTTTCAGTCTCGTGCTACAATTGGTATTTGGTTGTGTGTTTAGTGGTGGTCCAGTTCTGTTAATCTACATCTTCTGTACTGGCTAAATTGCCTGCCTTGTATGTTATTGCACAGGAGATGGGACTTGATTTCCTGCGTGGTTGGTTTTATTTTGTCTGTTTCATAACTTTGCTTACTCAGTTTGTCTCTGTGCCACAGAATGTGAAGCTACTGTCGTGGCTTGCACTTTTGTGCCCATTACTCAAACTGTTTGCGCTTTTCCCTTTATTTTTTTTAAATGTCTGATATTGGACAAAATGATGCATGCTGAATATTAAGAACCGGCATGAATATCAATAACACTACAGACATTCCTGACAAATGTGTGGTTTTCATGGCACATGGTCAAACCTACCAACATGAGTTTAGCACATCTGGTTGGCTAATGGCTATGGTGGAGATGCAAAAGTCTTTGCTAAAATGAAATGTAGGCTTATCTTAGCATTGCATTGTACAACTTCATCATGGCTGAATTTCTGTGGTGTCACAATCTGACCAATGGCAGTGGTCAATAGTCCTTGTTAAATTGCAGGCTGTCAAAGTGTTCACCTTTTGACTGGCTACACCACTCAATTTTGCAATGATGTGGACATAATCTTAACCAGCTATTCAATTGGCATAAGACGGTCTGTTCTAGATTGTTCCGTAGCATGGTATAGTTAATCGGTTGGTATCATTATTAGTGTTGCTTGTTAGTCATATTTACATATGATCCATGTTAAACTCCTTTTGCCATGTTGAATAGTGTCCATATCACAAGTGTTGGTATGCCTGTTTTTTATTGCAACGTCATTGACAGTGGTGGTATGTTGGCGCAATAACACTGAAGAGGACAAGCACTCACCACCTGTACTACACAACTTGGTTTGATGGTTTCCTACAAGCAAGGCATAGTTTTGAAACGGTGATCCTTTGGGGCAAGGTGTTGCTGTGCTGCGCTGTTTAGAACTGCTAATTTCTCACCACAACTGGTCCAGGTGTGGACTAGTCCCAGGTGTGGCTTTGAGGCTACCCTGCTTATTGCCGGTGCATATCTAACCCAAGTGAGGTTTCACTGGCCGGTCACTTCATCTCCTCATTTCTGATCGTGTGTGTGTGGCTCTGGGCCAATGGGATGGCATGTTTGTGACTGGGCCACAGACGGCCTATTGTTTTGTGGAACCTCCCACTGAGAGCAAACTAATGGAGCCTTTCTCTGCCTGTTTATTTCTGTGGTTGTAGGGGATTCCAATGGACAAATATGTTGCTTTCATGTTAGTGTGCAATTAAGTGCATAACCAATTACTATACACATTAATATTCATGCTTTGAGAGGGCTTCCTTTTAAATGTATTGCACATGGGAAATTTTACTAGAGGAATTGAATGCTGATGAAAGTTCACCCCTAAAATACACCAAATTACTGTTACATGAATGTAACCAATGCTTCAGTTAAGATCTTGTGTCCATAATTTGCCTGCAAATTGAATCTACTCTAGGCACTAGAATTATACGCCTACACCTTGGGACCAGTTGTATTCTTAATTTAGTGCCCTTTCATAAAGTAGGCATGTTTTTTGGTATTCACTGTAATGCTGGGGAGTGATTCTGTGACCACTGAAGGAGGCTGGCAGGTTTAATGCAACGCCAGAATGCTGGCATTGTGCTTGAACAGTTTGGGCTGCTGAGCCAGCGCCCAACTTTGGTTGTTTTGTGTTCTGGTGAATGTAGGGTGGTGGTCTCGAACCTGATGACTTCATTGCCCGAGCATTCGGGGGAGGGCAGTGGGAAGGCTGCGATGGTGGCTTGCCTTGGCATTCATTGTCTTAATTTGGTTTGGCTCATATGATGAAAGGGAAGCTTGTTGGTCAGAGCTGGGCCCCCTTTGCTCATCCCAGCTCAGTAACGGTTGTGAAGGACACGTTGTGAATTGGAAGGTGTACTGGCTGTTGTGATGGTGAGCCAAAGGTCCTCAAGGGGGGGGGGGGGGGGCAGGGAGGGAATGGAAAGGGGTAAATGTAAGTCTTTGCTTTTGCGCTCACATGAAATTTTCAAACGCTACATTAAATGTACTTTTGACCTTTTTGAGAATAAAATTGGCATCAATTGATGGCTGCCTCACCTTTTTATTTTCAGTTAATTTCAACCCCCCCTCCCCCACCCCCATAGAAAGTAAATCTGTTCGTCACAGCATTTCATTGAGTATTTGCACTTGAGTAATTAAATGCATAGTCATCTTGCTCTACAATTTAAGTACACTCCTACAAAGTTTCAGTTCTTCAGTTGCACTTGTTTGCCAAATGTAAAGTGGTGAGGATTTTCATGTGCTCTTGCATATGAGCACATCAAAGCCATTTTCTGGGCCCTGTCCATGTGAGATGTATTGGTAGTTTATGGTCTGACCGATCCACAAGTTAATCCTGCAGAATATTTTCTCAAATGAATGGCAGCAGAAGAAAAGGGAATTCAAGCCAGCATTTCTGAGAAAGTGGTTTCCACGTACCGAGTCAAATGTTTCAAAAGTATTAAAGGGATGTAATTTTGGAAACAATACGTCTACATTCGTCTTTTTATTTGTGAAAAGGTTTTCCTTTTCAGATGGCTACTTCAGTCAACCGTAGTTTTATAAATTAAACAGGATGGGGGAAATGGCTGCACCACTGCTCAGCTGTGCTGCATTGTCTGTAATGCATATGGGCCGTTCCATGGCAACTCCCAAGAGCTTGCACCACAGTGCCAAATCTACAATTTTTTTTTTTTTTTGGTTAGATAAACCTTTAGAATTTTGCTGGGTGTTGAGGTTAAAAAATAAATGAATCAAACGGCAAGAAATTCTGAATTTGTATTTCGAGCCAATTTTGTATGTAGAATTAATTTATCTGGTGTCAAACATGCATCTACTTATGTTTGAGATTCGTTCCTGGGAACAATTTTTTCATTGAGTTGATTAGTGTCGTCTGAAATGTGTAACTAATTACATTAACTGAGATTACCCATGGAAAATCCAATTGGACAGATTGACACCATAAGACCTGCTCTGAAACCATGTCCATAAAGAGCTTTGGTGCACAGTGGGTTTTGTTTATACAAGACCTCCAACTATCATAACTTTATGCGTCTTTACATGCGTGTAATGCCCCTATAATCTAAAATGGAAAAGTCTGATTGCTGGTGCCAGTACAGCCACTGAACTTCCACTTTTTAAACTGATTTTAATGCATTATTCCTTGAGTGAATATTTACAGTACACGCAAGTATCCAAATTACATTCTCAAAGTTTTTTGTATGCTTGAGGTGCATGCCTGCTTTTGCATAATCAATTGCATGTGAAATTGAGATGATGGTAGTTGACCAACTTTGATATTGGTAGATGTTATCGTTGTATAATAACAACATTGACCAATCCTAGTTACTTGGGCCCCAACTGCTGTTGCAGATCTTGTGGCTGTGCAGAGCCTGAACCACCAACCATCCAGGTTCCAGTCATGAACCTTAGCCACTACACTAAAGGCTGCCCCCCAAAAAGCATAGCCACAAGTATCCGCATCCATTCATTTTTTTGATGAGGGTTTAAAAAATGGCTTTCACTTCCACTGTTTGAGCTTCTGTAACTTTTAATATTGAATGTAATTCTGACTCTGAAAACAAACCTCCAACGGTTTGAAGAGATCAGGATTATGCCTGTAGTTTATTTTGGCCATGTTATTTTCAAGCTTGTGCTAAGAAATGGGCAGGACTTAAACCTGCGTTATGACCTGTGGTAGGTCATAATGCAAACACAAGTTTTCCTGTGTGCCATTACGTTCCCCTTCCCGGCATTCCTACTGAAATGGCTTTCAGTCATCCCAAATAAACATCCAGAACCAACATCCAGAACCATTCTCAGTTTCTAGACATTCATTCTAGAGGTGTGCTGTGTATGCCTTATGTCGGGAAAGTTAGATGTACATTGTTCATCTAACTTTTGAATACAATGCACAATTCTGCAAGACTGGATCATTGCCCTGAAATGTGCATAGGGTGGAGGGGATCCCAAATGTGCTTGAACGGACATTTGACAATATTGGGATGTGTCACATGTGCTAATATGCCCATCAAATGAATGGCTCTGTGTTGGGGAAGCGAATTTGAAAGTTTCTCTTGAATAAAGAATTGTGGAGGAATGTTTTCATTGCCCTGTGAAAGAATGAGTGGCGTGCTTTGGATTGTCCAGTGGTGGTAATCAATGTTTAAGGAAATGAAGGATGTGATGACTCATTTCCTCAGTTCAGTGCTGGTGGAAATGTCACACGCATGGAAAGGGGAAGCTTGAAACTTGAGCATAAAATTCGATTTGGTCATCGCTGGGCCTTATTTCTGAATGGGAGGGAACTGAGAATGGATCTTTATACTTTCCTGTCACAATGACTTTCTGAATTCCACTACCACTTGGCTAATCTATAGGAAAATGTCTTTGGAAACCAGGCGTTGTATAATAAGCATACCACATACTGTAGACCCTCGCAATTGCATCATTGAACATTCATACTTTTTCAAATTTTTCCTGCAAAGCCTTAATTGAGGGATGGAATATTTCTCACCACCTCTGATTAGTGTTTGACTACATCAGTTCTACTGCTTTTGGCTCAGAATTCTGCTCTGAAGTGAAGGTTTTGACCCTCTTCACTTTGGGAATTCAAATGCCTTTCAAGAGAATGCGTTTCCGCATGGCTGCATTGTCCATGGGTTTGTTTTGCAGTGTCTTATGTGATATTGACTTCTGCTTAATCCTTTTTGTCTGTAATGCATTTGGGGCAATTTGGCATCTCGCTCAATACTGAGGGGAATTTCAGTGAAGTGTTTTGTAGTCTGAGGTTTCCCTGGGAATCGTGGGAGATATTTTTCGGGACTGCAGCTTTTCACTAAGTAGATGAACTGAATGTCAGATTTGAGAGCCATGCATTATGGGTGCTTGAGTCCTTTTGTAGATAAAATGTTTTTTGTTTTTTGTGTATGGAATTGGCACATTATCTAAGCCTTTAAAGATTGGCTTGAATTATCTATAGTAAGTTTAATGTACAGTAACTTGGATCTACATTTTGATAGCTTTGTTTTTGTGCAGCATTGGTACTATTGTGACCCTAGAATTGTTATGCAAGTTCCTCCAATATTTACAAAATGGCTGCCCCCCCCCCCCCCCCCCCCCTTCCCAAAGAACCATGGCCAGTTTTATAATTTAGAAGTAGTTATTTTTGATCTCATCTAAAATGTCTGTACCACTCATGTTTTCTTTGAAGTCTTCCAAATTTAAATGTGCTGAATGAGATGGTTAACCGCTTTGTCTAGCAGTACTTGTAGTGATTTGTGTGATGTGGACCTCACTGAAGTCAACATGATTCTTTGACTTTCTAGGTACGAACACTCTTTGTCAGCGGCCTTCCAGTTGACATCAAACCTCGTGAGCTCTACCTGCTATTCAGACCATTCAAGGTAAGCCCATTCAATGATTTCAGAAATGTGCCTCCTCTGAGCAGTTTTGCAACACCTTGGACATTGGTTAAGGTCTGTCTTGTTCCTTGGCATGTTTACATTGTTTTGTGAATAAGCGTGCGATCGTGTCCCCAGTTTACAATTCTTCCAATCCCCCCCCCCCAACTCACACACTCCCCCCTTCCCCACATGGCAAACAAAAACTGAAGCAGTTTCTTTACACAGGGATGGAGTGCTGGAATGTGTAAATAAAAGGCACTGCCAGACCACAGGAAGAGGAAGTGGGGATGGGGGGGGTGGTTTCTTTGCAATTTATGCCTGCCTCTGGATGAGACTAGAACTCTCCAGTTTTCCCCTAACAGTGTGCTGAACAGTCGAGACTTGAAATATTGCTGCATGAAATTTCCACGTCGTGGATCCTGGGTCCTGTAATCACTGGTTTAGGCCCCGATTGCATCGCAGCTTGGATGGGAGTGTACTTCAGCTGCAGTGATTCTGCCGTGCAGGGTAGACAGCCGTGGTTCTTCTATGAAGCGCTTGATGTCGCATGTCTTCACATACAGGGACTCAAAATTCAACCCGGTTTAGGGGTTTACAGGCTTGTTTCCAATTTTACAAAGACCGTTACATGTCCATGTCCACAAATTGGTTCTAAACGCCTCTCCATGAAATGAAGTGTCTAGGCTGAAAAAGAATGTTCACATGGGACCTCTGAGGTTGTTTCACCAACATGCATTTATAACTTATTTTGAGTAGATTAATAAATTATTTGGTTGGTTGTTTTGTAATCTTACAAAAAGGAAGATTATTGAATGTTATTCTGAAACTATTTGGCACCTGGAGCTCTAGCTTCAGTTTTAGTCTTAGTCAATGGGTGGGTTAGGCGTATGTGTATTAAACATTAAGGGATTCTGAGGTACAGGCCCAACAGCCTGGTGCAACCCTTGTCCAGGAGATCTGCAGGCTCTGCTGGCTTTCTGTGTTACTCTGCACTAATCCTAAAAGGGCTTTTGGCTTTGGTTGAGAATTTGGTAGGATTTTAATAGGGGCTCAAAACCATGGTGTATCAGTAATTTTGATTGGCTGAAAAGGTATAGGGTTAAGTGCTATATGATACTTCGGACTGAACGTTAATCAGTTGGAGCGGTTGATTGAATGGTTAATACCTGGTTACTTTTGTGTGTTTGCCATAATCACTCAATCCAGACCCATTTCTTTATGCCATTTGTGTAATTGTATGCCTTAAATTACTGGCTGGGTGCTTCTGTCCTGGTGCTTATTGGTTTAATACTGGTGAGAATGCTGGTGAGGCATATTTAATTTGAGAGGGTTGTCTTGTGGTTTAGTAGAGATGCTATGCATGTGCATGCTAATGTTTGGGTAATTTAACATTGATCACTAAGTTGTAATGTATAATCGCCTGAATGTGCCTGTCTGTTAAACTTGTTAATGGTTTACCCTCCCTTGTGCTTGTTGAGAGGGGGTGCTTTGGTGATTCCCTCATGCTTGGAATTTCTTCTGGCTTAATGGAGCAGGAAGGCACCTTTTGATAAAGAGCAGAATTACCCCATTTTGGATGGCTGGTCTAGCATGGTCATAATCGCCTCGTAGTACACCCTATAAGTGTCTCTGCTCCAGACCGTTAATTCCCTTTGGCTTCTTTCAGGTCTTGAGATTCCTTGCCTGCATTATGATAAATCGGACTACCCTTTTAATGCGAAGGGCCTTATATTGCACAGACATGAGTGTGAGCAGTAACTTTTAATAGACTCTCCTGCAAGATCGCCTTGATGTCCACATAGTGGAGTACACATCTCCCCACAACCATGAGCTGTATTATAAAGATTTTCTTCTGTGGGGGTGGTGGGGAATTTTGTGGGTAGGTGCATGTGACCGCATCACTATTAATTGGATTTATTTTCCTTTACAGGGTTATGAAGGTTCACTGATTAAATTGACATCAAAGCAGGTGAGCCCCCCCCCCCTTCTCCTGTTACCAGTCCAGTGGTCAAGTGCTACACCTAAGCTCTGCCTGTTGGTGTGCTTTTTGGCATAGGTCATGGTGGACATGTCCTTCCTGCCTTGGAAAACCAATGCTGTGTTTGTGCACACCAACATGCAGTTCAGCCTTGCTAGCAGTGCTGACTGGCCTTGCCACATTACTTCACCTAGCTTCCAATAGATTTTCACAGATTTGCTCTGCTTAAAATTGGCACTTCAGATATCATCTGTGCAGGGGTGTCGTTTTGTGATTTCACTTGCAAATGGGAATTGATGCCAGACATGTAGGGAAGTGTTTCTTCACCATTGGTTTCAGTTTTGTCTTCTCCATGCCACCTTCTACAAGCACAATGTTTGCACAAAGAAAATTAAGCCCATTGCCTTTGGACAAAACTATAAAACTATGTCAGTGCTGTAACAACAATTCTGACCCCACCCCCAGCTACAGTGAGCTTGCACAAGCTGTACAGGAAGTGCACTCAGTGACTTCAGGCCCAGAGAATGGGGTACAGGGTGAAAATAACAGTGGCTGTTTTGTAAAATGTATGCTTATTTGAACTCCTGAATTGGCAAGGACGGTAATTAGTTGACCTTGAATGCAATACAATACAATTGTGATCATCTGTGAGAAAATTGGAGGGCAGGGTGGGGTGGAGAATTTAAGATCTAATATTCTTAAATCATAAAATTAAATTGCATTCCAGTAATTGTAACGTAAAATATCCCCAATGGTGTGTAATAACTAAGTGTTTGTTTTATTTTTGTGAAATTGTGAAACTCCCCAAAGACTTCTCACTTTTAGATTTGTGTGCATGGATATTTTCCCTTGGCAAATGTTGCACCTTCTGATTTCTTAAGTCCACATGTTTGATTGCTTTTTCTTTCCTCTTCCAGCCTGTTGGCTTTGTTACCTTTGACAGCCGGTCTGGCGCTGAAGCGGCAAAAAATGCATTAAATGTAAGCACCCAGCCATCAGTAACAGGATTTGAAGGTAGCTCTAAATTATTGAGCGGTCTGCATCCTTCAGGAGGAGGCCCACGGTGGTATTTGTCTTGTGCATGTTGGAATCTTTCTGCAGTTTCGATGGATGCCTAAGCCACGTCCAGTAGCCCTCATGGCAAATGCTATAAACTGCAGCCCTAAACCCCCCCCCCCCCCCCCCCCCCCCTTCCACTGGGCTTCCTCATTTACCCTTTAAGGTGGCTCCTTGGTGAATTCCTAAGTTGTGACTTGGATACAGGGCATTTTTTGGGCCCTGTCAAATGGAAGGCCTCTGGCTAATGTTGCTTTAGGGGGAGGTCCTAAATCCTCTTCCCTGAGCCAGATATGTGACTTTGTAGTTTCTGGGGGAGAGGATTGCTTATCTAATTATCTGGTAGCCTTTTTTTCCTTCTTCCCCTACAATATCCTATTGGAAAAGAATCCCTGTAACTCCGTAAACTTTATGAAGGTGATCTCTGGAAGGAGTTGAGTGATGCAGCAAGAACCCAGTATCCGGTCTAGGTTTTTATTTGCATTTTATTTTTAACATGGCCAGTTGAAGTAATCACTCCTTTCCAGACACTGCTGCATAGCCAAACCGCCCCGGTCACAAAGCGAAAGTACCTGCATGTGGGGCACAAAATGAGGGCACCAATCACTCAATTTATGGGTCTGTCAGGCTGGCCCTCCCCTCACCTCCCTCATTGTGTCCCCCTACTCCCCTCCCCATTTCTCCCCAGGGGATTCGCTTTGACCCAGAAAGCCCACAGACCCTGCGGTTAGAGTTCGCTAAAGCCAACACGAAGATGGCCAAGAGTAAGCTGCTGGCCACACCGAACCCCACAAATATCCACCCAGCTCTAGGAGCACACTTCATTGCACGGGACCCATGTAAGTGTACGGCTGCACCTAGAACTCCCACTCGCACTGCACTGAGACCAAACCCCCCTGACCCTGCAGTCCCTCCCTTGGCAAGTAACCAGGTCAAAACATACAGTTAACAGACCCAACTAATTCACTTTCACGTGCATGCTTCATGCCCACAGGAGGCCTAGCTGCAACTTATTTTTATTCAAACACGCGTCTCAGTAGCTGGTTAGGGTGTAGTGGCTCATGCCTATAGCTTCTGCTGCCTTTGCGCTTGCTTGCTTCCTGACTATTCTGGGAGGGTGAGGGACATGTGAAAAGTACAGATGTACCCCCTACAGAGACGCAACAATCTCACCTTTCACACAGAATTTAGTTCCTGTTTATACTGGAGCAAATTACACTGGTGTTCATAACTGGCCATTTTCTGTACCACAGATTAAATGTTAAACATGATTTGTTCTACAGCAACTGGTCATAAAACGGCAGGCCATTGGTATATCCTGCTTCCCTGTCCAGTTACTGGATGTTCAGATTCTGTCTTGCATCCAAAAAACCGAATGTCTGAGCATTGAGTTATCAAATCACCCCTCAGAAACCAAGCGGAGTACAGTTTGCACACCACACTTTTCGAAGTTCTCGCATTTGGGCATTGTGTTGCTTTTAGCACATGAGGCAGCCCATCATGCTGAAGGTGAAAGGTGGAGATGCCACATTTAAGGACTCTCCTTGCAGCCACACCTCCACTGCTGATTTGATTTGGGTGTCTGAACTGTAGAGGGGTGTTTTGTGTCTCTTGTGGGGGCGGCGCTCCCTGCGCGTGGGTGTCTAGATGACCTGACTGGAGCGGCACTGATCCCTGCTTCCCCCGAGGCCTGGGCCCCTTACCCACTGTACACCACAGAGCTGACCCCCGGCCTGCCCCACGCTGCCTTCACCTACCCTGCAGCGGCCGCTGCGGCTGCGGCCCTCCACGCCCAGGTGAGGGACCAACCGGTGTGTTTCCTCATCTTTTACCCCCCTTTAACTACACATCCCCCTGCATGCTCACCACGGTCTCAGTGTTGACCAGAGGGAAGGATGGGATTGTAGAATGGCCAATTGTCAGAATGGCCAATCGCTGCTGCGGTCTGACCTGGCATTTTGCATTTAAGGGACAATGGCATTAAGACAATGGGGCAAATTTGCTTTGATGGGATTATGGTTAATGGTAAATGGCAGGCATTTATATAGCACCTTTATCCAAAGCGCTGTACAATTGATGCTTCTCCATTTTCTCTCTCTCTCACACACACACACACACACACACACACACACACACACACACACACACACACACACACACACACACACACACACACACACACACACACACACACACACACACACACACACACACACACAGCGATCGGCCCCGACCAGCTAGTCAGGAGCATTTGGGGGGTTAGGTGTCTTGCTCAGGGACACTTCGACACAGCCCGGGCAGGGGAATCGAACCGGCAACTCTCCGACTGCCAGATGACTGTTCTTACTGCCTGAGCCACGTCACCCCGGATTATGCATTTGTTGTGGATTCAGATCTGTTAATGCCTCTGCCTGAAACATTATCCCAGATTTTATTTCTGTCAAACTTAATTTAGTTCTAGAGCCTTCAGTTGTGAAGGTGCATATTGTAAGTATGCAAACCCAAGGAGTTATTTTATGCACAGTCTGGATTGAGATGACTGGAGTCAACTGCTGACCGGCTAATAATGTGTCGTGACTCATTCAGTGACTAAATCAGGGCTGCATAAATTTTTAATGCCGTTTGCTCTAAAGAGTTGATCAGAAGTGACTGGTTCTGGAGGAGCAGGCTACCAAGAGCAGTGGAGAGATCGATTGGGCTGCTGGGGCTTTTGTCTGCTGTTGCTGTGGCAATGACCTATTATAAGCTAAAGGTCAAAGATGAAAAGGCTTGACCAAGCATTGCTTTTCTGAACATCTTTGTCAGACTGCTGAGGTGGGTCAGACTGCCTATTCCACCCTTTTCAGTGCGTGAGGGTGTTTGTGAACTAGCTGCTAGTTAGCTGCCTCAAGAGATTTGAGGTGGCATTGAACAGCTTTGCCCTGTTCAGCTGTCTCGCTTCGCAGACCGATTTTAATATTAGTCCTAGACTAAATTATTATTGGTACTTATTCCCAGAATAAGCTTAATCCGGGCCTGTGAAACCAAAATCTTCTGATTTAGTGTATGGTACACGGGTGCTCTGGTTATCCGTTTTCATCTTTCTTGGGAGCTTTGAAGCCTGTATTCCTATCCTTTTTAGTGCAAACCTTTACTCAAACCAGTTGCAGCAAAATTTGTATCCTGTAGTCATGCTGCCTCACACCACGCACTTAAGCCTGCCTCTGGAGATTCACACTTGGTAAAGCCCAAACTGGCTGGAGCCAAACAAGATGAGTGTCAAGGTCACTCTGACAGACTGCCTTTCTCTAAGGACCTGTATGGACACAGCCCCAGGAAGGTCAGGTTGTGGGCCTTTGCTCCTTCTGTAACAGCATTAAATACTGATGTCATGTTCAACTGCTGGAGTAGTAGTTTTCCTCAAGGAAATTCCAGGGCATGGATTGCTTAGACGGTAGCTGCGAAAATGCATTTCCTGTGATTTAACAATTCATTAGCTCGGTTTTTCTAAAGAAGCAAGACATCCACTTGTTCTAAGACCTCAGTGGCAGACTAAGGGAAAGTGACGGCTTAATTTCCAGAGCACAGCACTCGCAGGCATGAGCACCAGCTCCCTCTGCAGCTCCCTGGCCCCTGGCTGAAATGCAGTGCCTTTCTGCAGCAGCAGAGGGTAGAATGCTAATTGTAATCTGGTGAAAGATTGATAAACTGGAATGAATGGCTTTCCTGTCCAGCTCCCCTCCTGTTGGACTGCCTGTCAGCTCGGCTTACCTGAACATATTTTGCCAGTGGACGATTCGCAAGAGACACACATACCAATAAACGGGCAATTATTGTGCATTGTCTCCCATAGTTAGAAACGAGGTCAAACAATCACTCCTGTAGAACCAAGGGCTGAGAATCAAATTGACACCCCCTTCATGGTCTAAAACCCTGCAAAGTCAGCCAGTACTTGCACAAATTTGGGACCTCTAAGTGTGTCCATATTGTGCGTCATGCTTGTCCCCATCTTAATGATGGCTAACATCTGATGTTAATTCTCCCAATGGTACGAATTGCAACTGTAATGGCCTTCACCACAATGCAAAAATGATTTGGACAATCAGAATTGCCAGTGGTATTGGTGTTGAATCCATAATTTGAGATTTTCTAAATTCCAAACGGCCATTTTCCAGATGGATTGTCGTGTTCGGCACTCCGCTCACAGGAAAATCTGCAGATGGCGAGTCTGAAATTGAGGTTGAACCTTTCCGTTCGTCACTTGATAAATCATGGGAGCGGTTCATGCCTTCAGCGTGAGCTCAGATTTATGCACATGATGCCTTCTGATAAATGGACTTCTGGGTGGGGAGGGTGAAGGGCCCGTTTAGCTTGTGATTCCCAGCTTTGCTGTGGCACTCTGATGGGAGTTGATGTTCATGGGAGGGCCTCTGCTCACATTCCCACCTGCTGCTTAAGGGTCAGATGTCATGCATGTCATACCGTTGTTCATGTTGATAAATGTTAGCGAAACCTTGTACCTAGAATATAGCTGGTCAACTTCCAGTATGACTGCAACTCACAAGTGGTCCTATACATTACACACTTGACATGTGCCTCTGAACCACTGTATCCACCAGGCAAATGCTCTGCTGTTGTCCCATGTCATCACATTGTACTTGACATGTCTGTTTTGGCAAAGTATTCAGATTTGATGCATTGACTAACAGAATTCAACTGTACATGGTGTGAAATGATGGAATGCTTCAATGTCATGTCCATCTGGCTAAAGTTTCATTTCTCATTTGCATTGGAAATGGTCACTAGATCACCAACCAACTATTTTAATTTATTTTAAAGATGCGTTGGTACCCTTCTCCATCTGAAGCTTCCCAGCCAGGATGGAAATCCCGTCAGTTTTGTTAAAGTATTTAGTAAGTATCCACCCTCGTTAAGCAAAAGCGCATGCAATTTGTACTGTAAATACAGGTAGTTTTGAATTGATACTTTAACCCACATGCAATTCTTTGCCTTCAAATTGTCACTTGTACACTGGCTTGTCTATAATCAAATGTGTATAACCTGACTGTTTCTCTCCTTCCTACAGATGCCATTCAGTACCTGAAGGTTTTTTGTTTGTTTTGTTTTTTCCTCCTAGTGGAGTGAGGTGTACTGAGCTCTACTTTAATTTAATCAGGTGTATTTAATGGACAACGGTGCATTATGGACATTTTCTTTTCCCTTTGGGGACTTTCTCTGAAGGACTTGGAGCTGAAAACATCTTGTAGACTAAACTGAAGCTGAGGACGTTCTGGCGAACCATTACGGTACATTCCTTGCACCTCAAAACCCTGTGCAAGGAAAGTTCTACAGAAATGGACAGGTTTTTGCTGATAATGATATAGCTGCTCTTGAAGAGGTGGGGCTTGGAGGCCTGGGTAAGGGGAGGGGGGAGGGGGTTGAGACAATCATTGTGCATGTTGAAGTATTTGGCATGAATTAGAATGCAAAGTTCTGTGTATCCTTGTTTTGTAGTGCTTGCGTTGCCTTGGCAACGGGTCTGGGACTAGTCAATTGACCCTTTGCTTCCTGTATCTTAGTCTTGCTTCTGTAAAGATTTCTGGCTTGGGTTATTTGACATTACATGCAAGGCAGAGGCCCACTTTGTTACTTTGAAGTTTTGCTTTTTTTGTTCAGAATGGACAGGTTTTATGCACTGGGTTTCTCATCAGCGTGACCTCTGCAGTGAAACTGTCCAGGGCGGGGCAAGCAGTTTCAGTGACCCAGCTTCTGCAGACCTTTTGAACGCATCCTCAACTGACAACCTGGTCTTGCCAAAATGTCTGTTTAGAGTATATTGAACAAAACGAGTACAAGTATTTTTGTACTTTTGTGTAATGAATATTTATGCATTTTTGTGCAATTAAATGAGTAATCTGTATAAGTTGATGTTTAGTCTTCCTTTTGTGTTTTTGGTGTTTTGATAGATGCTGATTCTATCTATATCCTGTTTGAAGTAGTTTAAGTGCAATTTATTTTTTGCTTGGTGTTAAATGCTGAACTATCCTGACAGTGGCTGAACTGCTAGTTTAAATGGACTGCTGACATGAGATTGCTGTATAAAAAATTAAAAAAAAATGTTCTTTCAGAATGTGAAACTGGATAATAAATAGATGAACTTAAAGTTGTTGCCTTTTCAGAATGATTTGGAAGCATGATAACCATTTTAAGGAGAAGGTCGGATAACTCCAGTTATGGCTGCAGGTAATTTGTGAAAATGGATTCATAATAAATCCGAATTGAATTTGATTTTGTATGTTTAGTATTTGGTGTGTGCGTGTCCATCAATGCAGCCCTCTACAACTTTCCTCTTAAATGGCAAGGTTTGAATGTCCACCGGACAATCCTGTTGCTAAAGAACCTAACCATTGCCGTAAAAGGGAAGTTGGATTCCAAAATTGATTTCAGTGTTATGAGTGATCATCCTATTGCAGTAATTGTATTAACTTGTTCAGTCGGGATCCTTATATGGAGAGTTTTGCATGGCATGTGCTTTCCACATAACCCTTTAAAACTGCTGGGTGTTTGCTGAAGCTCCTTGCTTGGGCATAATATTGGTCCAGTCCGGTTAATCACCATCCCACTCAGTTCTGGAGGTTTTGTTCTGTGACTTGCTTAAATGAGCTTCCTGTTTAAAGTGTGTTCAGAAACGGACTGGATTCCCGGAAGTGACGTTGAATGTTGACCGATGTAATCTACATTTTAAATGCTGGACAGCCCTGTTGTCACATTCATTTAAGTGTTACAGATTGTGGGATATGGGTGAGGGAAAGGGATTTGCATTGCAATGAACTTCACTCTTGGTCCTTTCCACATTCCAGCTAAAATGACCTCCTGGGCCAATGGAACATGAGGCATTCACTAATTTAATGACATTGCTGTACCTGCAAAACAGTACAGCCATATCTAGGCTGGTGCTGTGTGCATGGAGGAGTATTTGGATGTTGTGATTCAGTACACTGAAAGGAATAACAAAGCTGGGAAAACATTTGCAAGGCTGTACATTGGCATTCTACAGTGTTCAATACCCCTGAGACCAGCCATGTCCTGTGTGGTTTTTGTTTTTATTTTTATATAAATAAAAACGAATTAAAAGGCATCTAATGCTTTTCTCTGGAAGGTTTGGCTTTCACTATAAATGTAACTTTTTTTTTATTATTATTTTTTTATTTTATTTTTTATCCTCATACATACATTTGGTGTCCTATGGCATGATAACATTTACATGCATTTCTTTTCATGGGAGGGGTTGTGAACATTACACATCTGAAAGGGCCCTATTCATCTTTTTTTGGAAAGATGCCTTTACGTTTGCACAGGTGTGGACGCATATGTCTTTCAGTGGGTCTGGCTCCAATTACCATGTAGTGAGGAATTGTAACTGCCTGGCCTTGGCTTCAGCAATCCTTATACCCCTAATACAAGTCTACTTCAAATTAAAATTGGTGAGGGGGCCCATAGATGAAGTCACATCAGGGGCCCAAAGTATGAAGCTTTTGAATCCCATTGAGAACAGCCCTTTATCACATGGCTGTGTCAATGACTGCAAATTTTTATAGAAAATGCAGTTACTAATTTCTTCCATAACGGCTGGAGTGTCTTCGATGGTGCATTTGAATCTCAGGCAAAATTTGTCTCAAAAACAAAAGGACATCTGATACCAAAATGTGCAAGCTCTCCATTTCTGCCTAGGAAATGCAGTCATTTCAACAACTGAGACCTCAAGGCTATTCTGTGTTTTGCATTAAGTTGATCTTTCACAAAAGGGCTGGCCGATATATTGGCGCAACAATGATTCTAACATTTCTAAACGTAGCCGCAATCTCCCATGTGGATAATGGCCTTTTTATTTTTAATTCTCTGATGTGGTAGTGAACATTGAGATCTATACGTACTGGAGACTGCTTACACTTCCTAGTTCCATGGATTCCTAATGGGATCTGCTCAGTGGTGCAGGAAGGCCGTCATGTTTGACTGTGGTGCTTCTTTGGCGCCGGAGCATTCACAGTGGGTACCTGAACGTGAAGGGATGAATAGGAATTTGTGTGCGATTAAGAAAGCAATTGTCCCAGAAGAGTAATTACTTCAGTGTGACAAAATTGTAGATTTTAAAATAGCTGTCCAAAATTATATAATTTCCCCATGGTAAATTCATAATCTTGAATGGCATTCAATAGGGAAATTAGCTTTTTGGCACCAGAGGCTTAAACTGCAATGCTTCCAGTGACCACTGGAGTTATTTTTGAAAAGTGACATCTGGTCAGTTGTACATCTCTTCAAATAGTATATGTCCTTTGAATCTAGGAACTGTAATTCAAAAGGAATTGAACAGTGATTAATTCAATTCCTAAAACTGATACTATTTTTATCACAAACATATACAATCCCTGATTTTCCACCCCTTCATATTAATCGCCTTATTGACAGGATGTCAAACAAATTAATTTGTAACTGTCTTATTAAAGAACTGTACCTGCTCACTCCAAATAGAAACCATGTCGTATCTGTATATAATCACTACAACACCCAAAAAATATATAAATGTTAAATGGTTGGCATTTATATAGCGCCTTTATCCAAAGCACTGTCCAATTGATGCTTCTCATTCACCCATTCACACAAGTTTTAAAGGATTGTAAAGTTACAAGGGTTTTAAAGTTTCCCATACCACCATAAGTTTAAGTGCTCTACTTTAAAATGATGAATGGTATTCAGATTAAGGTTCAACTTTTAACAAAATTATTTTGCCTTCTGTCTAGATGAAGTAGAGGCCACAGACCACTGTTTTAAACATATTTACAGCAAAGCTGCATGGGATGATTTGACGGATTGGCTACAATGATACCTGTCTTGGACCTTGCTATTGAAAAACATTTGGTTTGTACCAGAAGAGAGACATTGGGGGCAGCACGCTGGCGCAGTGTGTAGCACTGATGCCTCCCAACAAGAAGGTCCTGGGTTTGAGCCCTGCCCAGTCCTTTCTGTGTGGAGTCTGCATTCTCTCCCCGTGTCTGTGTGGAGTCTGCATGTTCTCCCCGTGTCTGTGTGGAGTCTGCATGTTCTCCCCGTGTCTGTGTGGGTTTGAGCCCTGCCCAGGCCCTTCTGTGTGGAGTCTGCATGTTCTCCCTGTGTCTGTG
Organism: Conger conger; assembly: GCF_963514075.1. NCBI lineage: Eukaryota > Metazoa > Chordata > Actinopteri > Anguilliformes > Congridae > Conger > Conger conger. The sequence continues at coordinate 21,806,697 of NC_083774.1, forward strand.
TGGGTTTCCTCCCACAGTCCAAAGACATGCAGGTTAGGGACTACAGTTGAAAATTGTCTTATTAGCTAACTTGCATTTATATAATGGCACATTTACATTGATGTGGAAACTGAAAATGTTGATTCATGTGCACTGTCCCTGATAAATAAATAAAAATTGAGTTCTTGTTAAATAATACATTATTTTAGTGAGTAAATTCTTGATTCATAAAGCAAAGTACCTTAAGACGACTCCAAGCTTTTTCATTTTTCGAAAGTTCCGACTCCACTCTTTTCACTCACTGGAGCATATGAATCCAAGAATGCAGGGACACTCTTAAAACAAAATTGGCAACAGTCTGGAATTTGATGAGGAACCCCTAGATTAAGGAATTGGGTGGATAATTGGGTATTGTTATGTATTATTCCTATTTTCATGTAGATATGCTCTGTTCTACAATTAATCTATTCATACTGTTTCATGTATGCCTGCTGTTTTCTACAGTTGTGCAACTGTGAATAAAGAAGAGCATTTAAAGAGAAAAAAAAAACATTAGATGCTTCCAGAGAGAAACCTCACTGCTAATATCTACTGGGCGTTAAAAAGAGAAATGCAAAGTCATGCCGCTTCCATGTCATCATGTGATGGGCTTTCGTCAATCAAATGGAAGCTGCAAGGCTTTACTGCCGATTGGCTGTCTTAACACCTAATAGATACCTGTAAGTGGTGATGTTTTCACCGAGGTACTTCCCCCGGCGAAGCCTCAACGGCAGAAGCATTTAGAACTAGAAAACTTGTTTGCAAACGAGCTAGCTCAGTAACATAGATACCGATAGATTTTATAAAAATATATTAAAGAAAACCTGCATGCGAAGTAGTGTTTACACATCATCTGTGGTTGGCTGAGCTGAACCTTCTGCCTTCCATTCGTCACTGAGTGAAGGAGCGTACCTTGGGCTGTTTTCTCGATGTGTTTCTCTCCGGAAGCATTTCACGTTGCCTGGCTTTTTGGATGTCTACTAAAGCAAAGACGGGTGAAATATACCGCATCAAGGCGATAATTGGTCAATACATTTCGTTGTGGCATAACGCCCATCTTCACTCCGTACCTTACAAGAATACATCGTCCGCAAAAGATGTGGCCAACTATTTCTGCCACGGTGCAGTTGGAGGAGTTCAATCTGCATAAGATGGTTAAGGTTCGTACTGTCTGTGATCGCTCATTCCACCACCAGGGTCAGAACGGCCAGAACAGACAGGAAGTGACCTGGAAGTGCACAATGTAGGGGGAGAGGCCAGTTACCCAGAGGAGAAAGAAGATATATGAACTATGAAGATATAATGGAGCTGTCCTTTTAGCTGTCTGATATCCTGGGAGATGATCGGCACCTGGAGTAAGAGCTGGGTTGAATGGGTGGTAAGGAAGAGATTGATTCTCCAGATGCTGTGCATGTCACCATGATGTTTTTGGAGAGGGATGATGTGTTGTCCAGTACCACTTTGAGATTCCTAGCAGATGAAGTCCACACCTGGTGCCATCCGGGGTGAGTGAAAGGTTAAGTGGGGGAATTCTTCTCTGGGAACTGTAGCAGTATGCTTTATCAGTTTGACTAACCTTCAGAGACGCAAGAAGCCCACGCAAGAAGCCCAGACATAGTCTGGAATGGTGACACTTTTAACAGTAATGGTGACATCACTCTCCACCAGTCAACTGCAATGAATCATTCTGTTACTGTATAGTTGCAAGTTGGAGAATTAGTATAAAAACTAATCTCCTCCCAGACACCCTTTTCCTCACATGTATTTTAAGCAAAAATGTCTTTCAGTGCATTAAGCCTAATCTCGCATTTAATTAGTAGCAATGGTAAGTGTCCTCTCTTGTATTTTAAGATATCAAATGTGGTTAATATACCATTACTGTAAACTGAATTTGTAACCACATTCATCTCATCCATTTCATTAACCACCTTGGCCTACACTATGTATACGTATATTGTTTGTTTCTATTTAACAAAATTAAACAACTGCGGAGTAGAGACATTGCTGCTGAATGTCTCGCTATGTTACTAATTCTTTCCAGTTCCCAGATTAAAGATTAAATCTGGAATTGTTAATCATACATTGACATCATTAGTGCCAAAGTGGCTCTCGGTGTTAACAGTTGGGCTGACCAGTTCGCCATGGCCTCTGAGGCTCTGAAACATTCCTGTTCAGCCAGGCGCGAAACCCATTCAGCAGACAGACTTCTTAAAGTGTCCATTTTCAATGAGACCAGCTGCCTAATTAAAGAGTCTGATAAAGTATGTGGTGGTTTTCTGTGAGCTGTCAGACCCGGTTAAATCACTGGAGCCTAATTGAAGTCACTGGCCTGCAGACAAGAGACTGGAGCGGCCTATAGTGGAGTGCCCTTTAATTTATACACACTATTGTGTGTGTGTGTGTGTGTGTGTGTGTGTGTGTGTGTGTGTGTGTGTGTGTGTGTGTGTGTGTGTGTGTGTTTGGGGGAAGCTCACTATGGTGACAAACCAAAAGCTGACACCAACAAAGGGAAAACACCTACATTTAATACTGCCAAAGCACAAGTCTGAAAAAGCAATGCTGGCTTAACAGGGTGCAAAATGAAGTGAAGTTTTGTGGTGTCAAGACTGGCTTTTTAAATTTTGTTTTATAGATTTTAAAATTGTATGGTAATTGTTTTCCTCAATTACTAAGGCCTTAGAAATGCTTCAAGTTCAAACAGTACTGGAGGTATTTATTTTTATTTATTTATTTATCAGGGATAATGCACATTAATCAACATTTTCAGTTTCCACATCAATCTAAATGCACCAGAGTTAGCCAATGAGATATTCACACATGATGAAACATTGCTTGGCTGAGGTAGCGTCTTTGGAAGTGTAATTTCTGTCATTATTGTGCTATACTGTAAAACTAATAATACAAATAACACACTATCAATTATTTTTTTATAGCCATAATATTTTCTTTTTTGTTTTCACATTTAGGACACTTGTACCGAAAGAATATACTATCCATCAATTCAAATAAATATATTGTGGCATCAGTAGCCTAATACATGGATTTTAGTTTATACACCAAATGTCCAACAGCTGTATTTTTTCCAAAACATTTCTGTTTGTTTAATGAAAAGTTGCTTTACTGTTTATTTCAGCATGCTTCTAAAAATGAGCAAGATGTAAATCACTCAATTTTCTCATGTCATCACCTTTTTGCCTCAGTTCTTTTTACCAAAGCACTGCCAACATGTCTAAAGCAGGGAGGTTTCCACCCAGTACAGATGGTCTCAAGGGCAGCCTTCTTCAAACTCCCGGACAGGGTTTCTGGCCTTTTTCTCATTAGAGTGTATTCTGTTGACAACCAGGGGTTGTATTCACAAAACATCTTCAGGCTAAAAGTATCTCTCATCTCTAGGCACTTTATAATAATGGCTGTGTCAAAGAATTTTAGCATTACATTCATGAAAAGTTAGGGGTAGTCAAGAGGACACCCAAGTCATAGAGGCCAAATCTACCTTGTAGTCCCATCAATGTTTTTGAAACATTGAATAACATCGAGCTTTTAATATATTGCCTTTTGAAGTGATCCTGGCTCCAAATATCCCTGTAATAATGATCTTCCTTTCAATAATCAGTTAAGCAAGAAGTAAAAGCTGTTCTTGTGTCAAGTTTGGATTTCATTATTGTGTACAGGGTAATGTAGCAAAAACGCTTTTTGCCGTCAGCAAAATTCAAGCCTAATTAAAAGCCTGTTTAAATGCACATGGACCAGACATATGACAATTAGCTGAATATACGCTCAGTGAGCACTCTATTAGGTAGACCTGTACACCAGCTTGTTAATGCAAATATTTAATCAGCCAGTCATGTTTCAGCAAAATCACTGTCAATTCATGAATCACCGTTGACAACAAGGTTAACCCCACCCTTTCTCTTAGCTGAAGAGTTCTCTACGTAGCCTGTTGAATCCTGCTTTAAATTGGGAGAAAGCCATTTCACATCATTCAAAGCAAAACAAAAATCGATAAAACCAAGCATGTAATAACCATTTACATGTGTTCATATGGTTTATTAAACTTTTCAGTTTCCTTTTTTTACCTACAGTACAGTGCATTTATGTCAGTAGTTTCCAAACTTGACCATGGGGACCAACTGTGTATACCTGGCTTTTCCAGCCAACCTCTCAATCAATTAAGTTTGATGAAACCATGTGTTTCAAGTTCCAAGTTCGACCATCATTTTTTGAACCAATGTATTGCAGGTTTGGCCTGTTACTATCTTTTTTGCAATTGGTCAAATTGTTGAACAGGTGTCCAGACCGCGCTGATTTAAATTACTCGTCTGTCATCAGGCAGACTTAACTGCCATCGCTGCCTGGCCGTCTACTCACCACCAGTAACCTGGGGAGCATGGATCCCCTCCCCACCACAGAGTTCCCTGCAGATGCTTCAGTCATTGTTTGACGCTCAAGTGTCTCCATCCCACTGAGCTAAGAACTTTTCTGTGAGCCAGGATTGCCAGGTGGGATTCTCAGGACACATTGTGGCAGCCACTGACAGCAGCACCTTCTCCCTTTTACAGCATCAGGAGAGCCTGCACTTTCCCCACCCAAGAGGCCACTGCAGCTGGCCCAGAGTGCTACTGCTCACCTACATTCACATCACACTGGCTTCTGGTGACCACCTGCATCCAAATGAACTCATACTAGAGAACTAAGCTATGAGAGGTACAGCTTATCCGATATTCAGACAATGATTATATCATACATTTCAAATAGATCGCTAATCTTGGCCTTGTCTTGCCAGCTGGCTGTTTCATCTACACAGCCACTGGGCAGCAGGTCCATACGAATTTGCTCTTTGCTTCTTCCCCAATGGTGGACAGATCAGGAAGGCAGATTTGTAGTTTTTGTGGTTTTCTGCAAACTTCTGAAAACTCACTTTTCAAACTACACTCCTTTGAAAAATAGCAATGCTGATTTTATAACCATTTCTGGCTCTAGTGGTGGTTTCCTCACCATGTTAAAATATTGCAAGAAAAATATTTTAAATATAAAAAAATATATATATAGTAAAAACATCATCCTACCTTTAAGAAGAAAAGAATGTTTTTAAGAGTATGTATTTGTATTGTGATGTCCTCTATTTTGTTAATTTCATGAATTTAAGAGAGAGTACAAATTGACAAGATTGTGTTATTCTGGGAACGAGGTCCGCAACACTATACTATAAATGGTTGTTGGATAATAAGGATGGTCTTTATAAAATGTATACTTGACATTTAACAGGAATGTATCAGGCCAAGCCATATTTGTCCATTTATCCCAGGGAGGTACTGTAGTAAAATGGCACGCTGTCTTTCTTTGAAGTGATTAATGAGTAGAGACGGGCAGAACAATTATCTCCTGAATACATCATGATGGAGTAACATTGAGCATTCAACTCACAGAACGGTAGACATTCACATTTTCTGTGGAATACTTGCGCCATCTTTTGGCGATAAATAGAATCGTTGTGTTGTGTGTCGCGTTCTTCTATGATCTCAGTTTGTGCAAGGTCCCCACAGAAGCAAAACCAATTAACTTGGGACAAGTTTAATGCGAGGAAAAGATATACTCCGAGATCAAGGACACCTTTGATCAATTGTCTTATAGTGTACAGCTGAAATAGAAAACTCCCAATGGAAAAATATATAGTTACTTTAATATTAAGAATAACTTGTGAGCAAAGATGACTGTTCCAAGAACAATATGCAGGGTGTAAGTGTTTTTTTTTTAAATATCCCCATCCATAAAATACTTTTTGTGCCATATTTACATGGTATAACCCTGTTGTGAAAATGTATTATTTGCTTGATGTACCTAAGCTTATATAATACAATTAGTTTACTGTCAGTTCATTTGATTTGGTGATTTGATGTCAGAATGGGTTCAGTGTTTTGTTATTTCAATAAACATGGGAGGTGGAGTTAAATAATAATAACTAAATAATTTTCCCTGTTTGATTGTTTGACGTATGTCTCCACTTTTTTCTGAAATCTTGGAAAAGACACAAAACAAAATGACATGAAGGAGTGGACTGTGGCCTCCCATTGGTTCCAGTTTCACTCGGGTATAAAAATGAGGCTGCATGCATGTATGAACTGTGCCATTCATGGGAAACTAAATAAGACAAATAAGCATGGCCACCTGTGTGGCCAAGAAAGTTGAAAGTTTGAATCCTGAAAGAGTCTGAATGGCCAAAGGTCCCTCGGGATGGTTCATAAGACACTATACACAGTGGCTCAGTTGTGTTTTCCTTGCAAAGGGAGGGTGAACAAGGTGGTAAAATAGATGTGTAGATATTTGTGACTCATTATTTTTGGAAAAACATATAATATTAGAAAGGTGTTATTTTGGCTGATACTATTGGTTCAATATTAAAATAGAATAGTAGCCCGGTACATGATAACATTTCCAGTGTTAATTTTAACTCAGAGCACATTTGAGTCCCATTTGGACCATTTGTATTATATAACAGTTCATTTAACACTGAACAATTTCAAATTTCAAATATATGCTCACAAATTGTAGGGTTTGTAATTGTACAGTATATTATTCACATATAATAATTATGCCTGAATAATCAAAACAGACATCGCATGTACTTTTCAGCACTTCAGTCTCATATTGCAGGGAGACAAAACATTATTTGGCTTTAATTGCTGTCTGGATAAAATGGCTGAATAAAAGAACCTATATTTTGATCGCTTATCGTAATGTATTACAGTAGCAATAAGTATAGACAAATATTAAAGTGAGGGACAGTGTAAACCTATAATGCAGCCATCCAACAGATACACTGCATTCTAGATAAGGAAGAGTGAAACCAGGGAACATAATTATTATGAAGATCATAAAGTGTGTATGTTTTATATGAAGGCACTTTTGTTGTTTTGACTCTGTACTCCAGCACATTGGATTTGAAAAGATACAATGAATACAAGGTTAAATTCCTGACTTTCAGCTTTCATTTAAGGGCATATCCATATCCTGGGATCCATGGTGGAAATACAGCCTTGTTTACACAGTCCCCCATTTTGAGGGACATAAAGTAATTGGACAAATGAACATAGGCTTCAATAAAGCCATCAAATTTAGTACTTTGTTGGGGAATATTTTCCATTCAATGGCTGCCTGAAGTCTGCAAGCCACATATCTTCCCTGGGGGAGCTCTGCCAGTCCTATAGGGCCTATATAATGGACCACTGCCATTAGCCATTACACCCTTGAATAAGGCATTCACATCCACATGCAAGAATGATATGTTGAAATGAAAGCCATGTACGCTATGTGATATATTATGCGCCCTGCATATGGGGGTCAACTTGGCAATATAATAATATTAACAGAATGCCTGACCTTGGCACTATACTAACTATAGATTATGTAACCATTTTAAAATATACATTTATTTTATATTTTCGTTTTCTGCTTCATACATTAATATTAGGTGAGTGGCAGTAGCTAATAATTATAAAGGTTGCTCACCCCCTCCCCACAGACAACAAGATGAAATGCGTTGAGAAGAAACAAAAGTAGTGTCCCTAAAAACACCCTATGCTGTCAGCTCTTGCAAACAGCCTTACGGGCGCCATTTAACACCACGTGACTTTTGCATCACCAAGGAGTGGTGTCAGTGTATCCCAGTTGCAGTGAAATAGATGTCAGTGCACCTTTAAGAAGAGCCCCCAATATCCCTACTAAATCTCCATCGCTGAACTCCATGAAAAGCTGTGGTAATGTCGGCTAGCTCTGCTTACGATGAAAAAGGGGGGTCCTCGAGTGTTGGGGAGCCGGAGTATGGTCACGATCCAGCCAGCGGGGGAATCTTTTCCTCCGATTACAAAAGGTATGGACAAACGGTCATATTTGGTGTTATATAGTGTCATTTTAAAGATGAAAGAAAGCTGATGGGGGAGGTGCAAGGGCCATGCAATTTCCTCCCAGAGAAGGTGGAGAGGAAGCGATAGTGTAATCCCTTCATTGGTGGTGCCTTGGAATAAAAATAAGGGTTGTATATTATATTTTAAAGTTGATCATAGTGGCCGTGATGGTCGTGTTCCAACTGTTTATGTTCGAGATTTTTTGCCTGCCATCATAGTAAACAGGCCGTGTTTCTCAGTCATGTTAGCACTGGGGTACATGCTGGGCCGAAACTCTTCATCACGCCGTTGTTTGATTTACTGAAATAATCACAATATCTAAGCTGTGGCACTATGGTGCTCGCCAATTCTACGTCTTAACATTCATGTTATCGCTTTCTTTGATTTCTGAATGTGTAATTGTTTAAGGCAAACACCACGCAACCACCGTATTTGTTGCAATTCTTAGCTGAACATTAGCCTATACAAATGGCAGTTATTTAACAATTTAATGAAATTGCTGTTGCTTGATCAAACTTAGCCTAATTGGAAGCTCACTATGCAGAAGGCTTGATTCGCGTGTATTTAGCGTAATTCTGAGGTTGAAATGTCAGTCTCGTTTCCGGCAGAGAAAGTGTTTTCAGAACTGCCGGTTGGACAGCGCTGTGGTGCTGTGCGCAGCCGAGGTTGCGCGGCGGAACTTGCTTGTGCACAGATGGTACTCCAGTCTGGCCGTCTTAATAGCACTCTCGTGTATTCTCTGCTTGATCGATAAATCTTTTTCTGAAAGGAAGGCATTCTCTGTTTTCTAGCTAACATTCAAGTCAAATGAACAATCAACGCTGATATTCAGCATGCAAATGCAATGTTATTTAAAAGGGAGCGCTAATACAGACCAAAGTATAACGTTACTCGAGGCAGCACGGCCAGGGTGTTCATCAAGCATATTTTTATGATAATATCCATATTTTTGTGTATAGAACTACCTAATCTTCAAAATGCATGCAGGGGAAAATGCAGCAAACTTTTTTTAAACGACATATTTGGGAGAAATTATGTTGACAAACACTGAATAACAAACCTTTAGACGTGTGGCTGTTGGATGTAGCTTTGGCGTATGCTAACATTTATGCTGTAATGGAAGGCATGTATAATTCCTTACAGAGTAGAATCAATACAAGTGTGCCATTAGTCTTCCTGTGAATATAGTTAAGATTTCACTCTTCACTCTTACATATTAACCTCAATACCACAGAGGAATGCTAGAATAAGGAACAGCGATGAGAGCCTAATTCTGTGAACTGAATTAGAGTTGAAATGGCATTTATGATCTCAATTGATTCTGGCAGGACTATACATGTCTGTCCTTTGTACCAAGGCATTGTGTGTAAGATGGACTCAAGGATAGAATATCAACCTCATCAAAATATTCGCAGTACCCCAGGAAATTAAGTTGATAAATACAAATGCCTAGCAAGGCTAGGCATATCAATTGTGAGGGTACCCCAAAATATGAGAGAAAATGGGTTGGACATTGTTTGTGAATGTGTTACTTTTGCACCAAATCTTTTTTGGGATGTGACCCCCCTCCATAAAGTCACAATGTGTTGCTGTGTCATGGTAGTGGTTTGGTGGTAAAGCCATCTTGCAGGAGCAGCCAGGTGTCTGTTTTAAAGAGGCTCTGCATTATGCATGGATCAGGCATCCTGGGGGGCACCTATCTTGGCCCTTACTTTAACACTGACTCTGGAGCAGGAAAGAAGACAAAATTGTCATTGTTGGAATGTCATATTTAAGCTGTTTAAGCTGTTATGAAGCTGAATCCTACTCACAATCAATCTTTAGCAATTCAGTGTATTTTCCGTTTGTTATGGTTAATAAATGGGTTGGTGTTGCATTCAAACTTTTGGGTAGGGACAGGTGTTGTTCTGTGTACCTCACTGTAGGAATCACTGCCCCTTTTATAAATAAGTCCCTCCCATTTTAGGGGACCAAAAATAATTTGACAAATTAACATAATTAAATTAAATTGTTATATTTAGTATTTGGTTGCAAATCCTCTGCGTTCAGTGACTGCCTGAAGTCTGTGACCCATAGACATTACCAGACAGTGGGTATCTTCCCCTCTGCCAGCCTGAGCTGTAGTGCAGCCATCTTCACTTCCTGCTTCTGGGGGATTTTTACCTTCAGTCCTGCCTTCAGCAAGTGAAATATATGTTCAACTGGGTTCACGTCTGGTAATTGACTTAGCAATGTGTTTGGGGTCATTGTCCTGCTGCAAGGTGAACCGTCCTATTAGTTTTGAGGCATTTAGTTGGTTCTGACTTTTTAAATTGACTTTTTAGCTAATTATAACCTGGTTATTCATTTCTTAAAATTTGCCAGTGCTTCACATCTTGCAGAGAACCCCCTGAGGTTAAGTTTTTATTTTAGTCTTTGACTAAAGGGGAAGTGTTCTTGATCTGTTCAACACTTGACGTGTTTTTTCTTCACAATTGAAAGTACTCTTCAGTCATCCGCAACAGTGTTCTCCAGTGGTCCACCAGGTTGCTCACCCATGCATTCTTGCTTCTTAACAATGATTTTGACGTACCCAGTGTATTGGCTATGTCTCTGCAAATTCCACATTTAGTATCAACTCTTTCTTGTGCATGAACTAATGTATTGTAGGTATCTGAAATATCTGCTATTGCACTGTGTCTAAATTGTTTACTTCATTATTAAATGAAGTCCATTCTGCTCAGCAGCCAGCCCATACTCAGTAGGACTGTGTGCAGTGTGCAGAAGGAGACCGTGTGTTCCTCTTAGTGAATGTAAACAGCTGCGTTTGTGTTATTGTGATGGACCACACCCTGTCCTGCAGAGTGGAACATCTAACGCCTTCGTTTCCGGTGCAGTGCTATTTATAGAAGCTCCCCTGTGTGGATCAGAGTGAAAATAGCTTGAAACATATTAATAATGCATGAGATGATTCTCTGGGCTGCAGCCTCTGGCCTTCAGACAAAATGCCTTCAATCTCAGCCTTTCATTTCCTGCTTACAGTATCTTCTTCTGTTTAGATTTCCCGAGGCTTTGGATTGATTTATATCCTCAAGTCTGAGTTACAGCTGAAGCATTTTGCACTCAGCATTTATGTTTGGCAGCCAAAGGCACAAAGTGAGACATTCTGCTTTTCACTCAGGCCGAGATTTCTGTGTCATTTGTTCATGTGTGTGGCCTTGTGTCTCATCTTCCAGAGATGTGTTTCATCAGTGCGTATATTTATGCTCTGTCATTTCACAGCTAGTTTTAATATAGGTGTCACACGTACTGACTGACTATGTATAATGTTCAATGGGATGACGTGCACCGCACTGCAAAAAAAGTGTTTGTGAAAATGATTGTGATTGGAACCAACACATTATGCATAATTAGATATGATCGCTCTATGCAAATGGCAAGAAAATGCTGTTCTTTATTTAAAGAAAGAGCTTTAAAGCATTACAGACACCAGCCCTCTTTCAAGCATTCAAATATTTAGGTCAGAAAATTATACTGGTTGATTTATTGGTGCACAGAAACAAGGTCCTGGGAATAGCGGGACAAACTGTTGTAGTACTTGCTTAGAGCCAGAAGAGGGCGCTCACTATCAAGCTGTAAAGACTGCAGAACTGTGCCCTGTGCTCGGTGTTCTTATCTAAATGGGCAGACTGGTATTTTCTAAACTATATACAGTACATGCATATTTAAACAATGCTACAATATCTTAATATATAAACTTCAATTAAAAGTTAGTGTTGCATTATTTTTGCCTACTATTTTACAGTATGTAAATGTTTTTTTCAAAGCTCAGAACACTTTCAACCGTGTACAATAGTGTTTTATACTGTGCTTTGATGTACAGTTCAGTATGAAACAGCTCCCTTCAGGCTGTTAGAAATAACGCACTGGGAAGCTGTTCAAATGTAACTGTCAAATCGCATGTGGAAAAATGAGGGGGTATGCTGCAATAAAGCAAATAGGGTAATGAAGCCAATACAGATTTATTTCAGAGAGAGAGACCATTGCTTACATTATTGAAATGTGTTATTTAGTATGTGGAATGACTTGGGGATTTCACTGCTGTGTAGTGTGTGGGGGGAACAATAAACACAGCTTTCAATAGGTCCTCCTGTGTCACATGACTATACCTCAGCATTTAAGGGAGCCTCACTGTACTTCATTTTATAAAGGAAGTAATTACAGTCATTGGATTAGCGTTGATTATCATTAGCTTGCAGGCAGTTCCACATCCCTGGTCTTAATTCATGAATGAATTCTTGGTCTTCACGATAAGAATACAATGGGTGTGGCGTCATGCCTACAGCATGTTTGGACCTGTTCTCAGTCTTTCATTGGTTCTTCCCCCCCTTCTCCCTCTCCTTCAGCAAGCATTTCCTCCACCCGGCTTTTTCTACCGGTACATCGTCTCCGGCATGTTGACTTTAAGGTAGACTGGGTTTAGGAGGAACAATAGAAGGGTTTCAGTGGCAGGGTAGTGTCTGCTTCATTACACAAGAGTGACTCCTCTGGTTGATTAGGCACATAAAGTCTGTCTGCACCAGCTGTGAAATGTGCCCCTGATAAAAAAAGGGTCGTCATACTGCCATTTGCAGTGGTGCTGTCTGTCTGCACAGACTGCCATCTGCAATGTTTGAGCCTGTCCATGCACGTGCCTGGTGCAGTGTGAAACTGTTTATAGTGCTTCTTATTGTCGTAGCTGTGCAGATGATTTTGTATTGTGTGATTGTTGCCTAGGTAACAGTAGCCGACCTCATTAAAGGATATATATAAATACTGATGTATATATATATAAATGACTGATATATAAACACTGAATTCACGCTTGCAGCATAGGCAAAATGGTGCACATTTGGCAGATATGTGCTCCATTATGGCCTGCCTTTTTGAGAAAGGCAGGATTTGTCCCCTTTAATAATCGATGAATCCCTGAGTCTAATGTCATCTTTCCTAAAAATTAAATCCTCCTTGTTAAGAAATGCTTGCTCCAGTGTTGAGGCCCCACTACATGAGTGCTCATCTTCATTCAGATGCAAAAATGCAGTCAAAGCAAGTAGTTAGGATTGATACGATAATACTGAAAATAACGGTCTTTTTTTTTGGTCAGTGCGGTTGTCCTTAACAATAGCATTCCCACCCCAATTCAGTCAGTGTTTCCCAGTAGCATTGCAGGTACAGCAGGCAGCATCCCGCTGTTGTGAGTGAGAGTAGTTTCCAGCAGCGTTGGTGAGTTGGAAAGCTGATGGCCCAGCACTGAAATATTATATTTAAATGAAAACAAATAAATGTGTTAATATGTGAGTTCATGTGCCAAAATTATGAAAAGCCAATCGATTGATATTCCAGGCTGCACTACAAGCTTGCCAACTGCAACAACAGCAAGTAATAGCAAACTAGTCTCTTGTGAACGGTATATATTAACCAATGACAAACTATACTGTGACAGGATGTAAGAATTATTTAATTACATTTTGTCAGAAAGCAACTGTGTTGTTATCACATAGAACATAATCAAGCTTTTCTCATTCAGTTTCTTTTAGTCTACAAAGACCATACTAATTTAATTGTTATATTCAGAGCTCACAAACTACACCGGAAAGTCTATTTTTATTAAGTTATTTATAAATCATGTATTTATTGAACCCTACACCAAAAATCAGCATTTGCTTTCGCTGTCAGGTACACATAGTGAATGTTTTTTCAGGAGATCCCTGATGGAAGCCTTATTATTTTTAACTATTAATTTACTGTAAGCTGTCAGAGCATCAGAAACCACAACTCCAGTTTACTGTAATTATGCAAAAATAGTAATCATTCAAATTAAGACATTTTATTAGTTATTTATTTTATATTTCCATGCTCTGGGCCATGGTAACATAGTAACATAGGCATGTGTTTACATTTCCTGTACATTAACCCAGGCTTGCATTTAACCTCAACGGACTCAGTGTCATATGTCTTCTCTTCTTTTGTTGTGAAACCATAGTAATAGAGTCAAACTGCAGCTCGATGATGGTGTTAGTTTAGGCTTGTTGGGGGAAGAAATTTGGAGATGCAGTTTTACCAAAATAACATTTTACGGTTCTGTCATTCAGACAGTTCAACTATGCACTGTGAAGATGTGATAGGCTACATTTTCTCCTTTATTAAACACAATGGACTATTACATGACGAAATACAGCCGTGGAACTACTACAAAGCACAGCAACTGCTCTAGCATCTCACAATGAGAGGCTGAAGATTTTACCTAACTGTGATAATGTATAGGCCTGTCTTAGTTTAGCTCGTAACTAACAAAAAGTCTTGGGACTTATGTACGTAATTAGCATAATTTGGTACCCACATTTACTGATAGCTGCATACATATTATCTGGTTCTTTCACAGACAATTTAGAGTGAGGCGTTTTGTTTTTAAAAAAAAACCTTAATTTGGATAATGGAAATGAAGTGGCGACTTGGTCACTCTGGGCCATCGGACCATGCTTAAATATTATGAGCTTGACACACTGCTCCTTCAGGGCACCGTCTGATGCTTTCTGGAGGCTCAGCCAACTGTGCTGTTGATGATGTCTGAAGGTCTCACTTGTGTAACCCACAATATCCAAAAGCATCCTTCATCATTACAGTAGTTTTCTCCAGCATTCACTCCATCCTGTGAAGAACTATCAAACAGAAAATGTTGTTTTGAAAAGTTGGCACATCAAACAAAGTGTGCTGTGAAACAATGCAGGTGTCAGGGAGTGGAGGGACTAGCTGGGGCAGAGGATCCTGGGAGATCCTGGGGTGTATGTGTGGGGATCATGCAGGAAGGGGATCTTTACCAAAGAATACAACATTCAGTTACAATGATGAGGGTGTGGGGGAATTGTTTCACTCAAATCTCAAGGCTAAATATGTATTATATATTTATTATGTTATTATATATTTGTCCATATATATTATATAATCCACCGGGAGTGTATGCCACATCTGACCTGCCTTCCTCTCTCCTTGGCACACAACTTGGGTACTCTGATTTATCTGTGTAAAATGGCACCCACCAAACTTCTTTTCATGTCAGGGCCATTACTGGAAGCACTGTTGGCAGCTCAGTCTCCTCCTTGCTGCAAACAAATAAATAGTTTACAAATGAATAAAACTCTACTGCTTGTGGAGCACTGATTGTTTTTTGGATGAGGAGTAAAATTTTGCTGCATGAAAATTGAGAGAATCTTCCATGTTGTAAAATGGGTGATTGGTTAAATAGAGTTTGGCTGCTGGTGTGACTCTGGGTCTGCTGTTGTAAATGAGTGAATATATCCTTGATATAGAGGGCCGGAGATAATGGGATAAATATTTCAGTGATTATTGAATTGAACTTTCCCAACAAATTGGTTTCCCTTAAACTGGAATTAAAGCCCTGTACGTTTGCCAAACATTGAGAGATGGATCGTGCTCACCTGACTCATGAGGGCGGTTTGGAGAGGCAGTGAGCCTGCACGACTACTGGGTGTGTGGAGGCGTGGAAGTGGCGCATGATGTCATCGTTAGAAGCATACTGGTGAGAAATGGTGAAGGAGAGGCATTCATTGAGGATGACAGAACTACCACTGTCTGTTAACCTAATCAGACCAGAGAGGTCTTCATTATGGGAGTGCGGTGTTATTACAGCAGCAGAATGTTCCGGTGAAAAAAGGGTGTAACAGAAGGAGTGGACATGGTATTTGGCACTGACAGAAGTCTCTGTGTGAGAGAGCCATGGACACAGAAGCAGTACTCCCCCACCACACCACCCTACCACACACACAAACACACACGCACACACACACACATTCACACACACACACACACACACAACCACACACACATACACCTTGCAGACACACACTCACACACACACACACACACACACACACATAAACACACACACACATAGGCACACACACACCTCACAGACACACACTCTCACACACACACACACACTCACCTCACACGCACACACTCCCTCGCAGGACCCTGCCCACGAGGTGTGTAATTTAGTGCCTCAGCCTCTGTGCTTGTCACACATCAGTCACTCTATCCCCTCGGCAATGCCGCAGGTCAAAAGTCAAGAACACTGAAGCTTGCAATAATCTGTGAATGAGCCCCGCTCTGGAGTGGGCAACGGGAGCTGTCCACCTGGCCTCCTCTCCCTACCTGATCCCAGGGAACCACCAAGACGTGAGGTAGCCACCTGGCTCCGGGCTCCCGGAATCCTATCCTGCTGGATCGGGTTTCTGCGGGCAGGTGCAGCGCGTCCACAACAGAGACCCAGAGAGAGATCCCCTCCGCTTCTCACTGTTTATTGGAATAGGGGAAGCCAGCCAGGGTGGCGTTTGTGAAAGCTGAGTCATATCAGGAAAAACTGCACAGGGAGAGAGCGAGAGAGAGAGAGAGAGAGAGAGAGAGAGCGAGATGAGAGAAGGGTGAGCGAAGAGGAGAGCGAGCGCGAGAGAGCGAGGGAGAGGGAGGGAGGGAGACTGAAGCGCGGAGGGGAGGGGGTTTGCTAACGTGGCTGAGGGAGAGGGCTGCGTCTCTGCACAATAAAGAGGAGCAGAGGAGCGCAGGGTGAGGCGCAGGAAGACGGAGCGTGGGGTGAGGTGCACAGCCAGCTCCCAGGGAAGCGGCCATCGAGGACCAGAAGGAGCCGTGCGCTGAGGAGCCGCTGCCTCCAACCGCCGAGGAGGAGGGGGGGAGGGGCAGCCCTACGCACGACGCCCCGCCTCGGATCCGCTCCGCCAATCAGAGCCCGGAGCCCGCCGCGTCTCCATTGGCCTCCCCGCATCGGTCCGTCTGCGTGCCACATGGGCCCGTGCGTCCGCTGTGTGTTCGCTCTGCAGGTGTCTCCCGCGCCCGTGCACCCTCCTGGACTTACACCCCGGCGACTGTGAGCCCCTTTCATCTATCCGCGGTCTAGAGGGGTGCGTCTGAGAACGCCATCTCCGCCGGCTCGTGGGGAAAATGACGACCATGCAGAGGCTCCTGCAGCTCCCGGTGAACGCGGTGAATCTGGTGAAAACGGCACAGGCTCAGGAGGAGGCCAAGAGCCCTGTGCTGACCCCCGACGGAGGGCAGCAGACCTGGTACAACGCGGTCAGGCCGGACGAGCTGAGGCACCTCCGGTCCGGCGGTGACCAGGAGGAGCGCCCCACGCTGGAGGAGGGCATTACCAGCGCCCAAACACAGCCTCTGCGGTAGGCCAACACTTATCCTACACCATAACTTAGTGCAGCATCATACTACTGACACACTCTACACACTTATCTCACTGAGACACATCTCCATCACTGAGACACTACACATCTGCACCACTGACACACTCAACATACTTGTGTCAGTGACACACACACGCTACATACCTACTGACTCTACATTAACACCACAGACATATTCTACTTCCTAATCTCACTGACAGCCTCAACACAACTGTATTATTAACAGACTTTCCGCTCCCTGTATCACTAACACCTGAGCAGTAGATCACTGACACTTCAGCCCTGTATTACTGATGCACACAACACGGCTCCATCACAGACACGACATCCCTGTGTTACTGGCACACCTTTCTGACTCATTACAGAGCCTATGCTGTTTGCCTTCTATCGCTGATCTCTGATCTAAAGCCGTGCTTTTCAGCAGTTAAACCTTTTAAATATCAGCGCTGCTGTTTGTTTGACAGTGTAAGAACTCTGTGAGGTGCTGAAATAGGAGTCTTATGTGGAGTTTGCTCAAGACTCTACAGGTGTGTCCATCGTGTGCGCTGGAAGCAGATGAGATGATTGGCTCTGTGCTTTGGTGTATTAATGTTACCATGCATCTTTGATGCATTTTCATTGCCTTTTAATGTGGATGTGGGTCTTCATAAGGTTACTTTTGAGGTTAGGTTACAACCTCTAAGGTTATGACTTGTGCAATTATTTCTGGTTTATGCTTTTTCGGATTTGTGATTTTACTGTTGGGTTATAAACAAAATATATCATAATTGTGTGTTTCTGTTCTCCTTGAAATGTAAAGAAACCATTTCCCCCTTGTCTTTGTAATCATTTGCATGTTTTCATATTTATAACATTTCTGAACCATGCCTTGGGCTGACATATCCCTAAAGCAGAAAGTATTAAAGGGATCAATTAGATAAGCTGATGTTTAATTATGCCCTGAATTGTATAGCCTACATTAATGATGTCAGCTTTAGGGAGCACATAACTGAAAGATAATTACACAACAAATGAGTTTATTGAGAAGCCAATATCACACAGGATACATAACAAGAACTTCCTTCATATTCCTCCCTTCTTGCTATTCACAGGAGCATGTGCAGGTGTGCCACATTCTCAGACAAGCAAGTGGAATTGTGGAATATGAAAGGAGTGAAATAAAGATTTAAACTTGTAACCGATGCCTCCCCACATCAGCACTATCTGCTGCTAATGCAACCGCAGCAACAGGTCTACTTAAATGAAATAAATCATGTGAACATTAGCTTAAATCACACATGGTTCATTTAATGTTAAACATTTCTCTGATGAGACTAAATATGTGCTGTTGCTGTAAATTCTTTGAACAGTAGGCCTACATGGTTTAATGGATGTTCAACTGGTAAAGCCTACATGCTATAACAGCAGGAGGAAAGGGGTTCTCTGTTCTTGCGATCATCAATAGTGTGGAAAATCAAGTGTGTTGAATATGCATTACCACATACTTAAATGCCAGGGCATGTTTGGTGCCACCTTTTAACAGCAGGACAGTAGTCCATTTGTGTTCAAACCTAGTGATTTCAGGCATACACGGTCTGAGTTGAAGTGATTTGGAAACGGTTCCGTATCGTTGAACTTCTCTGACCATACCATGAACCTCTGTGACCATACCATGACTATACAAGGAATGCTGACTTCACACCATGATTTGTGGAGCCGTCATGGGCTTTTTATTTATTCATGGCTCACAAAATGTGGACTAAGAGGGCTGAGTAACACACAGTAAAACTGAAATGCAACAAACGGTATTGATATTGAGTTCCCTCTTGCATAAAAGCAATAAACCTCCAGAAACCTCCTGTGAGGAAGGAGGAAGAGTTGTGGCCACATTTTAGTGAGTGCTTTGGAATTGGATTTTGTGTAGGCTTGAATCACACAACTGACTTTACTTTGCTGCTTTTGGTTGCACATGTTTGGAGATGTTGTGTTATTTGTGTGTGTTGCAGACCTGAATACCTGAACACTGCTGGTGTTGCACTGCATTGGTCTACCTCTGTTCAAGAGTGTGATCTGTTTCCATTTCATAAAGAGATGGTATCGTCACAAAATGTGATTCTGTTCATTTGACGGAAACTGGTGGTGTGTTTTGGGGAGAAGTGTACACTCATCTGTTCGTTCTTCTTGATTATATAGTACTTCCCTGCTGTTCAGTCAGTTGTAATGAGGTATGTAAACATTTAAGCTTAATCAGTGTTTAGAATTAGAGTGTATGTATGAACAAAATTACATCTGCCATCTTGTCAACAACACCTCCAGGATTATTGGCAACAGTGCCTCCAAATGATTTATTTGTGGAGAGTCTGCATGCATCAGTTCTATAAAAGCATGCTTTTTCAGTAGGAATACAGATAAATAGAGTATATGCAAATATACATGTACACATCACAGGCTGCCCACAAAATTCTTCTAATGAAATATCATATTTTCAGTGTCAACATATACACTGTATGACTGCTTTCCTTTTTTTCTATTTTCTCCTCAACTTTGTCCTGGCTCGCAAAATGCGAATAAGCAGTTTTTCCTTTACCACGTTTCACAAGGAACCAGATCAGTGCTGAGAATGATATGTCGATATATTCATACCTTAATTGTTCAGCAGGTTTTATCACAGATTTTATCTTATCTTTTCTCCCAATGTAGAACGCTCAGTCAAATTTGTAGACGCCTCTGACTGTCTTCCACTGGAATAAATCCTCTCTCCAAAGACTCCTTGTCTTTGCTTTTCAGTTTTTCTTTTTTATCCTTCATAGCCCCCCTTGGCTTTATCATCACTCTGCCAGTCACAGCAGAGCTGCAGCAGCCTCTGGAACATCACAATGCCATTTTGGCAGTCCTGCTTGTAACTCGAATAAGAACTCAGCGAAGTTCACAAAAATGGGTGTTATTATTTTTAAGAATGAGATATACAGTACTTGAAGATCTCGATATACAATTTTGGTGAGCACACCAAAATTCAACAACAATCATAGCAGACCTGATGAAAACATTTTTTTTGGCTGTTTATTCGACTGAAAATTGAACTGAAAACCAAACTGCGTTTTAGGGTTAAGCTGTTGTGTGCGTGAATTGAACATGCCCAGAGAAGCACATATGCCCAGCTATCAGATCAGCCGGGGAGCCTGTTTGAGATTGATCTTCAAACCATATTGAGTATGCAGCTGGTCTGAACTGGTAAACCAGCTACCAGCTGTTTCAAAACCTAGCTTGTGCTGTTTATTTTCAGCAGGGCAGACACTGATATCAGTTACTAATATTAACATGAACAGTGAGGATCAATGAACTGGCATATTTACTCATGCTTAACGCAAAAATGTCATATGTACATTATTGTTGTTGTTATTGTGTTATTCCATGCCCCTGTCTGGACATTCAATAGTAAAAGATCAAACCAAATCAGTTTAGCGTATATGCGGTAGGTTTTTTAACAAAGGCTGCTCAAAAGTAGCAGAAAAACTATGTGTTATTGCTGTAGGTTGGTCAGA